>NC_134569.1:145271566-145321566 GCF_050947875.1 Dermacentor variabilis
GCTTTTGGAGGAGCACTGGTTTTGCTTCCACCGCTTGCCCTGTACTGCCTTTCTCTTCGTGTAATAGGATTCATTCAATTTCTTTAGTTTAAGCATTGGCTTATTGTTGTATTGTTTGCTGTAGTAAGCATCACCCCCAATACCTCGTAAGGCAACGCAGCTGCTAACGCTAGGGCTCCGTGGAAGTCAAGTTGGGACAGCTGCTGGGAGCTCGAATTTTCGGAGGTGAACGTTCTTGACCCAACATTCGCTGCCACGCGAATTTGATTCACAATCAGGGCGAAAGTATTTCGATGGGAACAGAATGCAAAGCACGTGCACTAAAGAACCTCAAGAAGTCAGAATTTATCCGGAACCCTCCGCCTTGGTGTAACCCACAGCCCCTGTATTGCTGCGTGGCGTGAAATCTTATCAACCAGGCGATACCGGCTTGAGTACACCCATATTTCCGTAAATCATTTTATTTTCCTTGGCATGACGTCATTTTAGATATTTGCGACAGCGACGTACAGTCATGTCGCAAATCTAGCTGGAAAATTTATGTAACAGCCACCGGTGCAAGGCAGCAGCTTCAGGCAGGTTCGACAGGAAGCATGTACTTATTTCTCCACTTACTTATTGCTCATTGTTGACTCTAACGATCAGCTGTATACCTCTCATGGCGTCAGTATTATGTGTCGGTAACAATAACTGCCACAGTATTGTTACAAAGAAGAAGCCCAATGCAGAAATGTATTTACAACTATTTACTTGGGGAAAATTTAGTGGTAATCGCGCAGGCTGGTACAAAAGTCACAGCTCCAGGAGACAGTCTGCCACTTCCTCTTCGTCTTCCTCTTGCGCGCGCGCACGGTCCTGTCCAAATGCGCCGTAACAATATGTTTAAGGGACCATGCTGCTTCGTAGCGTGAAAGTCAATGTATATGTGAAAATCACGGACTGTTGCTTTCTATTGCTTAAGTTTGCTTGCGTAGCGTACGCGACAAATCAGTGATTGTTGGAGCGAATGTTAAATGTGTCTCTACTTCAATATGCCTCTGCCGGCACATTGAAGAGGTCGCCTAGACTACGCTGGCATATAAAAATTAAATTATATCCTTGGGTTTTATGTGCCAAAACCAGGGTCTGATTTTATGAGGCTCCGGAATAAATTTGACCAGCGGGTGTTTTTTTACGAAGCACCTTATTTTTCTTGACTTCTTTAATTCAATGAGGTTTTTGAGACGCATCCACATGTATTTCAAACACGGAATTCTCTACAGTGGCTGCTGAGGAGAATCCCGTACGAACGGAATTCTCCGTACCATATAAACGATATATAAAACTACATTTCTTACTCCGTTCAAAACTTCTCTGCTGTTGGCTTTGAAAGAATAAAAGAAAATTCCCAAAGCTCACATTTCCGTCTTTATGGAAGCTACTGCGGACGCTTACAAAAGCTGATGAAATACTGTCAGCCCAAGAACTCCGCACGGATGGTTAACCAGCGAAGCTGAAACGTGCTGCCCCGATATTTATCATTCGGTAGATCCCGACGGTTCATTAAAGGCTTTCTCAATTATTGGTTACGTCTCTCTCGTTTCTCAATTAATTAACCATCAATTATGTAATTAATTGACCAATTAATTAATTTGGTAATTAATTACACCGACGAACGCGGGAGCAGAGGCACGAGCGTGTTTGCGCGGTGGCACCGAGGGGCGCCAGCGAGTCAGCTGTGGAAGAAGACGACAACGCTCGAGCCAGTGCGGATGATGATAGTTTTTTTTTTCAACACGCGGACACGATAGTGCGGCAAGTAGCCCTTAACAGCTTCGCTGTAAAAAAAGCGCCTTCTCCACGGTTTTCAGAGAGTCAATGATAAAAGAAATATGCACTTACCTTGAGCTGCAGACATTGAGTCGTAACCTGATGAAAGAAAGGTAGAATCACTCTGATAAGGGGTTGGTCTGAGAGGCAACCTTCAACGCATATTCCTTTGAGCCCCGAAATAAAATTACCGGTAAATGTGTCGAATTTAAATTTTACTGCAAGAAGAAGGCTGCATCGGAAAGCATCTCAAGTTTGTCGGTAGATGCTTTGTGCTTTTTTTTTAGTGAGTCATCATAATTACAGAGTAATTAGGAAGCGTACTTATTATGCACTCAGTCACGCTGTGTGTCATAATAAAAACTTAAATTTCCGGGTCCATGCGTGTGCACAACGTAATTATTATCTGCAGCTGTAACAAAAGATAAGAAATTACTCTTTCACCATTGCTGACACAGTGAGTCGTGTCGAACGTCCCGTCAAAACATGATGGCACTGCCTTCAAAATGGTTGTGTACAGCAATGCACTGAACTCTGAAGTAAGATGGAGCCAAATAAAGTAAATGGGGAGCAGAATGCTCAATTTTTTCGAACTTTAACGTCCTCAATGTTTTCCTTGCCATCATTGGACAGAAATGACATTAACCGGCGTACTATAGCGTAAAACTACCGCAATCCGTTTCTATGCCTTTTTTGACATTAACTCTCCACAATTGACCAAAAATTTTCATGCCACGCTCATTTAAACTGTCTGCCACGCGACGTCACAAGTGCGAAAACTTCCCATCAGACATGACGTGAGCGCACTGAATATGCATGACTAGGCCGAACAGAAGAACAACAAATAATTTTTGATTCCACGCCTTCTTCACGCTTAGCCTTCCGTATTGATCAAAAATTTTCTGGCTGCGTCGAGTTCGGCTATCCGTCACGCGATATCACGAAACCATGAAAACTCACGACCTCAAAGTGACTAAAGATGCGTTAACAAGTCGAACAAAACTAAAATGTTTTCGGAATAGCCGGGCATTGCGTCCTTCCGGAATGAATAGAAGATGGCTGCCCTGGCACTGGCTACTCGAAGCCGCCGCGGAGCATGAATTTATTTGCGTATAATAAAAGACCTTGCGAACATTATCGAGGCCTTTCGGCACTTATATAACAATGCTCTGCCAACTCTACTTTGCTAACGATTCGTTTTAGGGACATTTTTATTCTTCCGTTGCACGCCGCCGTGATTTTCAAACAGCCACCGCAAGCTAAGCCCGCGGAAGCGGACCAATCGGAGAAGCCGACAGTAATTCTCCTTCCCCGGTTATCTGCTTTCACTGCGCCAGCTCGGCCCTACCGTAACCCAATGTAATCTGGCGGGCTTCCCGCCCATTGTCAGCCCCTTAGAGTAGAAGGACCTGCCAAGATAGACAATGCTATTTGCTTTGAGAGCAAACAAGAGTGACCTCTACAAACGTGAGGAGCGTTTATTGGGCTGTTCAAACAACACTGTTCAAACAACAATGCTTGAGTCAGAGTTTATGTAAACTTGACATCAGGAGATTGAGAATAAATCAGAAATTAATAGGTTTGCGTTATAGACCCTTAAGTCAACAAAAAAAAAACAAGAACAAATGTGCATATGCTCCATCTAGGGGGTATGAAAATAATTATCGCGGCTTGCTGAGAGTTAAATAAGCCTCCGAACAGTTTCTAAGAGAGTGCGCGTGTGCTACGCCAGTAAATTAGTTGTAAGCCGGCGCTGTGCGTCTCTCGTCTCTGCGGTCGTCCCTTGTCTACAATGCGCTGTGATTTACTTACATTTGCGATAACACCAAGTAGCCCGAACTTTGGTCTTATTTTTGTATGACAAAACGCACCGCCGCTATACTGGCAATATGCAGGCATGCAACGTTACTGAAAGCGCAGCTAGGAAGCAGGGGCCGAATTCACAAGACTTTTCGTTCGTAAGTGCTGTTTTTCATTGGCCGATCGCCTTCGCTAATAATACGTTATTGGATGGCACGAACGATTTTAGCGTACGAACGTCTTGTGAATACCGGCTCAGTTGTCGAACAGGCGTTCTAAGCAGTGAACAGGCTTTCGTAAATGTTTCACGTAGTTTGTGACATAACTGAAGTGACGAAACAGATCTTAAAACTAGGAAGCATCGACGATGCCGTTTCTATATCGAATTATCTATTAGGGACCAAAAAGCATACTTACGCGCCTGTATGACATCTGTAGAAGGGAAAAGCAATTTCACGCTGTCTTAATGGAGAAAACAAAATTATGCGCCGTGAGAACGTTCACCTTTACGAGACTCAAAAGGCGACCAGAAACATCCCCCGAGTACCATCAAGCGATTATCAAATATAAGTACTGTAATAACCGCTCAGTAGACCTCAGGCGGCTTCATATTTTGCAGCATATAGATGCAGTGCTTGCAAACAGGATCTTACGCCGAATGCGACGCCCCTGTCGTCAGTACGCCAGGGTATGCTGGCCTTCGCAACAGCACCAGCAAGATGAAGTCCTCAGGGCAACCTGTCTGCGGAATTGACGCGAGCAGGCTTCAGTGCTCCCTCGAGCCGAAAAGGGCCTTTGATGACTGCAGAATGCGTAGCCCTATTGAATGTCGAGGGAAGGCTGCTATATACGCCTATTTTGGTCTCTTTCGTAGTAGCCAATTTAATAACTCAATCATTGTTTCACATCAGTTTCATTTGCTATCGAGCCCGCTTGGTTCGTTTAGTACTTAAAAGGAAGCTTTAGCTCGAGCACAACTCTCATGCCGCCTATTCAAATACATGTAAAACGCAGAAACGCTTTTCTGAGATAACCGCTGGGCCGCTTTTGATGAAATTTGTTGAATTTGGGGCGAAAATGTTAAATACTAATGACTTTTGGAAGTGGAATTTTCGTGTACGGCCCGAAGTTCTTAGCAGGAAGTTTAAAAAAATGGAAGGAAGAAGTTTTGAAATTCGTAGCTCTGCGCCAAAAACAGATATCGCACTTCTGTAAACTGCATCCATTAGAGCATCCAAAGTGAACAAATTTGATTTATCAATTTACATCTTACGTTAATTTGTTATATTGTTTGCAAGGGTCTCGTACAAGTCCTACTCACATATTAGTGGTCTATTTGAGAGCCGTATATAATACATCAATTTTGTACGCTATATAAATACTGCTAGACACAATTACAGAATGGTGACATCTTTCTCTTTGATGAGCTAGAGAGCTGTAAACTTCACAGTTTCATTTTCGGAAAAGTTTCGAATTCCAACAACCTTTATAATATAAGTGACGGCCTACATGAAAGCTTCGCTGCCAACAGTCAGTAAATTTTAGCTATATCTTTTAAATGCAACAAACCTCATCAAATTTGGTGCAGTGGTTGCTGAGAAAAACTATTTCTCATTTCCCGTGTATTTAAATAGAAGCCTTCAAGACAAAGCTTCCTCTTAAGGTAAAAAAAAAATATTTTAATACTGTACGCACAGTTTATTTACTATTTTAGGGCCGTGAAACAATTGCTGTGCACAAGTGTGAATATTGTTTTGCATTTTGCGTTTAACACAACTCTGTCCTAGTTGACAAATAACGACGCTTTTAAATTTGATTGAACGGGAAGTACTATATTTTAAACAATAATAGCAATCAATCAAATTTGTTTCGTTACATTTCTTCATGGAAAAAATTAATTCGCGGAGTAGCCTACAAACGCAATTCATGCGTAGAGGTCAGCATAACTGTTGTCAGACGTCGGAACTCAAAAGGAGCTGAAGTTTTTTAGAGTACACCGATATTTACACTTTTGGTACTTTACTGGTACCCTTATGTGTTGTTTCTTGCTGTCAGGTAACTATGCTTCCAAGTGGCGGGCGACGATATTTAAGAAACTAGACGGTTTATTTAAGTGGACCTCAGCTCGTGAAACAAAGAAAGGGATCGGCGGAATAACATTGCTTATGAGCCCAGAAGGCGGTCGTCTAGCTGAGGGACGCGGCCTACACCGGGCTTTTTTATTATACAGCTTCGCATTATGTTTGTACACGGAGCAGTAGCACAGTGGCTATGGCAGTGCGCTGCTGTGCTTGAGGTAGTGGGTTCGACCATGGCTGCAGCCGTGCCATCCCGATGGGGTTGAATAGAAAAGCGCCCGCGTACCGTATACATTCGTACGCGTTAAAAGAACCCCAGGTGGTCAACGTTATTCAGAAGTCCTCCACTACGCGGCGTGACTCACAATCAGACTAGTTTTGGCACCTTGGAAACCCCAGAATTTGATTATATCATGTTCGTCGATTGCTGACTACGCAGCCGTGAACGCTTTCGCTCCAGAAGCTCCCACAACCGCAGCGGCAAGAATACGATAAGGTACGAATATCTTGTCATTTTAGAAGCGCAAGCAACAAGAAGCGCGAAGAGTGTGTTACCTCGAGCGCGTCTTTCCAACAATTCCTGGATAACGAGAGAACTGCGCGTTGCGAACCCTGACGTCACGAGGGAAGGAGGAGAGACCATTGAAAACCATTCTGTGAAAAAAAGAAGAAAAAAGAAAAGAAAATAGGCCTGTATCACGTGGGCCTTTTTCAACGGCTATTTAGTCAGCGCCTTTGAAATTTCGAAACAGTATGGAAGCCGAAGAAATTGTGTTGATACCACACGGGCAGCCCCGATGGCCGTTGAAAAGTTTAAATAATGTGATAAGAAGCGGTTGTGGCGTCATCGTCGCAAGCGATTCATGCCCAAAAGTGACCAGCTCTGAATGTGACTATAAATCTCTAAACATGCATTTCTATTGCTAAATGGCACGTTGAAACAACGTTATATTTTGAGTTACGTTATATTTTGAGTTACGATCCTCATGCCTTGGGCGATCGGAACGCACGTGATCTACGCCCGGCCGGCTGAGAAGGGGGCTTTGAACCGGCCACAGAGCTCCATGTCTCAGTAAAGTGCCTGGTGTAGTCTCGGGCGCGGTCCTCTCGGTAAGCGCGGCGAATATCTTATATTGCCTCATCTTTTAAAATTTCCAATAATTAGAAGCATTTCTCTCGGAAACCATGCTTATTTCAAGGGAATTTTCTATGTCTGAATAATTTCTCTTGTCGTATTCGAGTGCTGTTCGTCATGTTATCTGTTGTCTACGTAACTTTTTCTCAAGTCTCTAAATTTACTAATGCAGTTTTCCGCGTGCGCACCATCGCCACGCAGGTTTATATCTCCTTCCGCTTCCCTCCCGCACGTACGCTCTAGAACCACGGCGCTGCAATTACGTTCGAGTAATTTTCTTTTTACTTTTCTTTTTTTTCCTCCCTTAAACTCATTCTATTAACTACTACACGCAGACACAAGTGAACAGCGCTCGCATTCGATCTCGTAAATGAAAAAAAGAAAGTATGGAAAATTATCAGTCATAGCACTCGTAGTACAGCCCTCTGGACCGTTCTCTTTTCGAAAATAGTCTTATTAGGGTTGTCGTAATTGGACAAAGGTATTTCGCTCTCGCGAGCAGCATTTCTTGGGATAGTTACTCGGGCGAGTTTCCTACGCGAAGGAGCTACGCGTGCGGCGCTCGCCACGCACCTGCTTAAGCTTTTCCTATAATCTCTAGAACCGCTCGAGTTCCCTCTCATCGACGGTCGGCCATTTTTTCAAGAAAGTATGCCTTCCAACCAGCTTCGCCGCTCCAATGTAGCCTGGGGCCTGGCGGACCAACCGACTGAGCCATCTTTCCGGCCAACATCCTGGAGTCACGAGTTCAAATCCACGATTTTCTTCCTTTCTTTTTTTTTCCTTTTTTATCTCTTTTCTTCTAGTTCATAATTACAGGGAATTACATATCTTCGCCACGACCGTCCGCACCGGGGTCCTCTTAAATTTTATTTTCTTCAAACACTTGTAATTTTTTCCCTCTATTATTTATGGCCACTAATGGGCAGGTCATAAACTACCCGGTTTTGCGATTTAACTGTAAACTATGTGTGTGGTTTAACCGAGCTCAGATTGGTCGGCCTTGACTGATCAAAGAAGGAACCACTGTACGTTAAATGAGGCGTACAACTCCCGTCTCCCTAGTGCTTAGGCTCGCTGCGTCACCAGAGAAACTACGAGGTCAGTTACCCCCCCCCCCCTCATTTTCTCCTTCTCATTAGCTCTAATATAATCACTGTCCAAAGCTGTAGAAAGGATGAAGACACCACCCAGAGCCGTCAAGGTCGCCTGTTTTGTGCGAATCTCAGCGCGACAGTGCGACTGAACATTTTGAACAGCCACCCGGGAACGCGACTGTTCGGACGACAAGAGACAAGCATACGCAACGAGCGGATCATACGACACTCGGAGCCTCCTGGAAAGCGCTGAAAAAACTTTTTCCTTTTTATTTTTGCGCACAAGTGCTAAGCGCTGTTCTAATTTAGCAAAAATGTATCGTGTACCTAGGCGCGCTGAAGTCCGCGTGCATGCGCAAGATGCGGGAAACAAGAGGCTATGTCAACTGAGAATTGACACTATGTCGTGGAACATATGCCGATCAGCAAAAACCTGCAAAGGGCGGACAAACTATCGGAGCTCTTATGCATGAAGGGCACTTTGGGCCGTACTTGGCGGCGACAAGGTAGCCTAGCCGCTTGCGGCATTTTCTTACTGAGCTATGTCTTATGCTCGGTTGCGGTAGTCGGAAGTTCAAATCCGCCCACTATTTCTTTTTTTTTCTTTTTTTAAACGATGGTGTATCTGCATATGACATCCTCCAGTGGACTACATCTGCAGGCTTGGAGTGGCGCCTGACACCGGCGAGAGATGCCGAGAGTGAGTGGGGCTATACTAATCAAGGTACAACCAAATAAGGAAGGCCCACTAAGCTTGAACAAAGACACTCCCTCACCAGAACAGGAATTGGCCTCCCTGGCGCAGTATTCGGCCACAACCTCCCTAATGAAATGATCTCCTCAAAGAAATGGCCCTCAGTCCCTAGTGGCTGCGGAGCATCTGACCAAGGCAGCGGTCAGACTTGCAACGCTGCAGAGGGTGCTAAGAATATCTGGGTCCGGACAGGCCGCCAATGGAAACTGACCCTTGCAACGTTTAACACCCGAACCCTCTCGAGTGAGGCAAGCTTAGCAGGACTCTTTGAGGAACTATCAGACATTGTTTGGGATATTATCGGCCTTAGCGAGATTAGAAGAACTGGTGAGGCTTACACATTGCAGAATAACGGCCATGTCCTCTGCTATAGAGGTCTCCCGGATAAGAAGCAATACGGGGCGGGATTCCTAATCCATAAAGACATAGCGGGCAACATTGACGAATTTTACAGCATCAACGATAGGGTAGCAGTAGTCGTACTCAAACTCAATAAGAGGTATAGATTAAAGGTAGTACAAACCTACGCTCCAACGTCCAGTCACGACTATGAGGAAGTAGATCAGTTTTATGAAGATGTTGAGTTAGCGATGACAAAAGTGCAAACGCGGTATACAGTAGTAATGGGGGACTTCAATGCGAAAGTGGGGAAGAACCAGGTGAGTGAACAGGCAATTCGCAACTACGGTGTCGATTCTAGAAACGCTAGAGGAGAGATGCTGGTAGAATTCGCAGAAAGGAATAAACTGAGAATAATGAACACTTTTTTCAGGAAACGTAGCAACATAAAATGGACCTCGAAAAGCCCTAATGGTGAAACAAGAAATGAAATTGATTTCACACATTCTGCCAATCCCAGCATAGTGCAGGATGTTCAAGTAATAGGTAGAGTAAAATGTAGTGATCATAGGTTAGGGAGGGCCAGGACCCACCTGAAATTAAACAGAGAAAGAGTAAAATTGGTCAAGAAAAAACAGGCCAACTTAGAGGCAGTAAGGGTAAAAGCAGAGAAAATTTAGACTGGTACTTGCAAACAAATATGCAGCCTTAGAACAGAGAGATGATGATGATAACATAGAGGTAATCAATGAAACCGTAACGAGGCTGGTTTCAGAGGCAGCGATTGAAGTGGGAGGCCAGGCACCAAGGCACCCAGTAGGCAAGCTTTCCCAAGTAACAAATGGCCTTATAAAGAAACGACAAAGAATGAACGTGTCCAACTCAAAAGATAAGATAGAATTCGCGGAATTGTTAAAACTGATCAACAAGGCGAAAATATGTGATATTCGAAACTATAACATCAGAAAGACTGAAGAAGCCGTAAGAAATGGACGCAGCCTGAAATCAGTGAGAAGGAAACTTAGCATAGGACAAACCAAGATGTATGCACAAAAAGATAAGCAAGGTAATATCATCAGCAATCTGGAAGATATAGTAAAAGCAGCGGAAAAATTCTATACTGACCTTTCCGGTACCCAGATGACTCAAGAGCGCTCTATTCAATACAATAATGAAAAGTATACAGAAACTCCCCCTATAACTAGAGATGAGGTCAGAAAGGCCTTACAAGGCATGAAACGGGGAAAAACGGCCGTAGAGGATGGAATAACAGTCGATTAATTCAAAGATGGAGGAGGCATAATGCTAGGAAAACTGGCGGCTCTCTATACGAAGTGCATATCGACTACAAAGGTCCCAGAAAACTGGAAGAATGCAAACATTATAATAATCCACAATAAGGGCGACGTTAAACAACTAAAAAATTATAGGCCCATTAGCTTACTCCCAGTATTATATAAAATATTTACCAAAATAATTTCCAACAGAATGAGGACAACACTGGAATTTAGTCAACCAAGGTTGGCTTCAGGCAAGGTTACTCTACAACGATTCACATCTAAGTCATTAACCAAGTAATCGAGAAATCCGCAGAGTACAATAAACCTGTCTATATGGCTTTCATAGATTACGAAAAAGCATTTGATTCAGTAGAGATACCAGCAGTCATAAAGACATTGCGTAATCAAGGAGTACAGACCGCTTACGTAAATAGCCTAGAAGATATCTACAGATTCCACAGCCACCTTAATTCTACATAAGCAGGAAGATACCTATAAAGAAAGGAGTCAGACAAGGAGACACAATCTCTCCAATGCTATTCACTGCGTGCTTAGAAGAAGTATTCAAGCTATTAAACGGGGAAGGCTTAGGAGTAAAGATTGACGGCGAATACCTCAACAACCTTCGGTTTGCCGATGACATTGTTCTATTCAGCAACAATGCAGACGTGTTACAACAAATGATTGAGGACCTTAATAGGGAAAGTGTAAGAGTGGGACTGAAGATTAACATGCAGAAGACAAAGATAATGATAAATAACCTGGCAAGGGAACAAGATTTCAAGACCGCAGGCCAGTCTCTAGAGTCTGTGGAGGAGTACGTTTACCTAGGTCAACTAATCACAGGGAACCCGGACCATGAGAAAGAAATTCACAGAAGAATAAAAATGGGTTGGATCGCATACGGTAAGCTCCTAAATGGGAGCTTACCGTTATCATTGAAAAGGAAAGTATACAATCAGTGCATTTTACCGGTGCTGACATACGGCACAGAGACTTGGAGGCTGACAAAGAAGCTTGAGAACAAGTTAAGGACCGCGCAATGAGCGATGAAAAGAAAAATGCTAGGCATAACTTTAAGAGAAAGAAAGAGAGCAGTTTGGATCAGAGAGCAAACGGACATAGAAGATATTCTAATAGAGATTAAGAGAAAAAAAATGGCGCTGGGCAGGCCATGTAATGCGTAGGCTAGATACCCGTTGGACCATTAGGGTTACAGAATGGGTACCAAGCGAAGGGAAGCGCAGTAGAGGACGGCAGAAGACTAGATGGAGTGACGAAATTAGGAAATTTGCTGGTGCTATTTGGAATCGGTTGGCGCAGGACAGGGGTAATTGGAGATCGCAGGGAGAGGCCATGGTCCTGCAGTGAACATGAATAGGCTAATGATGATGATGATGATGATGATGATGATGATCGTAGCGTTCAGGCATTTTCACGAACCGTTATCGATTGTGGTTGAGCGCTCTTGCGTCGCTAGAACAGCTATCTGCAGTATTTTTATGGTGTAGGACCGATGCTTTTGTTGATACAAGAGAAAAAAATTTTTTGGAAGGCAAATAATTTCATGCCATTATTTATCGTTAATACTTTTCGCGGCACGATGATTGCATACAGGCTCTTTACGACAGTGGCTGCAACCTTCGTACGACAGTGTTCGAGAATTCAGTAAAGTTCCACAAAACTGCGTAAACTCAATAGACTAGCGGTTCGATGGCCATGGATGTTAACCTTGTAGCAGTGCCTTAATCCTCTTGAGTTGACAGAATGCCGGTTCAGAGCCATTCGAAATGTCCGTGCGCCCCCACACCGTTATTATTAGACGCCCTTGGTGTGAACTACCAAGTTATTTCTGCGCAATATATATCCAACGGCACGAATTGACTACAATACGATAACAATGACAAGGACGAAAACATGATGACGAAGACACTAGTGACGGCACGACAAAATCAGTGCGTTGAATGATGTTTAAGATGACGAAAGATGAAGCTGTCTTTGTGAGAGAAACACCGGAAGTGACTGCTGCTTTGAAACACGTGCTGCATTCGACCATATTTCAGATCAGTTCGGAGCAGAACATTCGAATGGTGAGCTGACGTCCACTTGGCTGGAACTTTTGAGTCTTGAACTATAGACCGTTTCGAGCGATCGCTCGTAACTTAGGTGATTACGTCGCATATTTTAAGGATTTGCATATTTCAGCTATTCGACTCTTGCTATGCTGAATTTCTGTCTTCCTTGGCAGATCAATATGGGACATTTAGGATGTCCCCTAAACATCGCGCTATAGAAACTTGAGGCTATGGATGATCAAGCTCGATTTCTTACGATATTACTTGCTGACGGAGTGTAAGGTAACCGCGAAACACGTTTTCCGCGTCTTCTATCAAAACACAACAGCTGTCCGCCTATTCCTGCCACAGCTCGTGTCGAAGCGCTCAGGCCTTCTCTCATATCGGGTTGTCCTGGCCGGGCTTGATTTAGAAGCACAGCGACAGTAAGAAACAACACAGAAGTCCACACTTTTGTGTACAGTGCCCAAGTTCCGTGCTACAAGTCATAATCATGCCACATGCTGCAGCTGTCGTGGTGAAGATAATCGACTGTCGTGCGCCCTTGCAGTGGCGCGCAGATGCAGCCTGGTTTTGAGCTTACCATGCGCTTCGACAACGTAGTAGACGGCTGCGCCGAAGAGAACGAGGAGAACCACGGTGGCAGCAGCGAATGCGAGGGGCCTGAGCATTATCTGCGCTTGGTAGGCCCTGCACACGAAATGTACAGCCACCGTCACACTCAACGTGATCGAGGAGAAGATAAATTTTTCGCATATTCTGGCGTTTGTATCGCACTGCACTTAATAGCATCGTTTCGCTTACGAAAGAATATTAGGTTGCGCGCGTGGTGCCAGTACTTCACACTGCTGCAATCTGTGGGCCACACAATTGGCGCCCGCTAAACGCGTTGCACATACTTACGGTTTAATATTAATCGAAGCCACCAAATAATCATTTACCACGAAATATGTACGGTACAGCAACGTGCAGTTGCGATGACCTGCTCGTCCCGCCGCAAAAGAAAGAAACCATAAATTAAAATTTATGGGTAGGCCTTTTGCCACACAACACGCGTCAGCGTGCCCGGAAACCGAAAGTGGAAGCTAAACAGAAAGGAAGTCACCAACCTCGGCTTTCGTGAATGCCAAATTACGATTGTTGCCCATGCGCCCACCATGCACTTACGTGAAAATGCACCATGCACTCATGTGACTTGAGCGCCAGAACGCCAGAGGGTAGCGTTCCGCGTCCCTTATAGTTCTATAGGAATGCCCTTTCTTCAGCTAAGTGTTCGACATCTAAAATCTCTGACTTTCATTAAAGGGTTCTCTCTCTCAGCTAAGTGTTCTCTGAACACACTGTGACCAGAATATGTGCAATAACTTTCAATATTTGTTATTCAACAAATATTGCAGTCCCTTTTTTTTTACCGCACCAATGGTGACGAAGGCGCGCAACAATACTGGGCAGTAGTAGCGAAGAACATGGGTAGTAATCTGAAGAACAACATAGAAGTTATTAAATATGCCCACTTATCGAATTAGCGAACCTGTTGCAATAATTGAAGAAACAAGATTATGCAACTGCATTGCACCGCATACATGCAAATTTTTCGGACACGGTCCAGAAGCGCAATGAGGAGAACACGCTGAGATAATTTTAGTCTATAAATGCCGAAAAATTAGGGCAGGCAAAGAATGGAAATGCTTCATTGCAATAAATTCGGTTTGTGTCACCAGTAATATATTTCTCACGCCATTTTTCAGTAATTACAAAGCGATACTATGCAATTCATACAAGAACATTTCTTTAATGGTTTAATTTATCAAGAGCTATCGCAAGCCCATTATCACAAAGCCTAGGTCCCAAAAATGCAAGGGCAAAGACACGCTTAATGGGCCATTAAACTTATTCGTCCAAAGTCTCTATTAATCCATATGCCGCCCAACAAAAGAATCGCAGCTTTGCCCGAAAGGCAAAGTATCTATAACGACAGCAAACTATTAGATAACGACACAATGTAAGGTTCATAGGCTTATTTTTTGTATAAATTGCAGTAAATATTCATTTAATAAATAAATCAACAAGCATAGTGACACGCGCGCACAAGCAAAGCAAGAATAGATGTCACTCGATGACCAGGAACACTGACATCGCTATTTTATTCAGTGAACTTCTAGTACAGCGGCCCTTCCGCTATGTCTAACCCATGGATCGTGGTGTGTGTGTGTGTGTGTGTGTGCGTGCGTGTGCGTGTGTGTGTGTGCGTGTGCGTGTGCGCGCGTGTGTGTGTGTGTGTGTGTGTGTGTGCGTGTGTGTGAGCGTGCGCGTGTGCGTGTGTGCGTGTGTGTGCGTGTGCGCGCTCGTGTGCGTGCGTGTGTGTGTCAAGCACTAGCGGTGGCATGGCACATTCGGCAAGGAACGTGTCCAGAAGAGGTTCAAAGTTTGTTTACAGCGCTCGTGTTTGTACTGTTCCACTCCTTCTTCCTCCTTCCTTTCTTTACCTTTCTTTCCGCACTTCAGTGCTTCGCGCTGCAGAAATTCACACCGCATTGAGAGGTTCGTTGTACACGACAGATTTCTAAATTACCTGATTGATGACATGGACTCGATTCATTGCTTGGTTGACTTAAGTCAAGTCTTACCCTGATTTTATAGAAGATATTCTTGGTGACTATTTTATACAATACTGAAAGCAAGCTAATGGGCCTGTAATTATTTAATTCCTTAACATCTACTTTCTTATGGATTAGTATAACGTTGACATCCTTCCAGCTCTCTGGTACACTTAAAGTCGTAAGGCATTGCGTTATACAGTCGTAAGCTTTTGAAGCAAAATATCTCCTACGTCATTGACTAAATCGACTGTTGTTCCATCTTCTCCTGCCGCTTTTCCTCGGGACACGTCTTGCAAGGCCCTTCTAACTTCATCGCTAGTTATGGAAAGAGCCCCTGTATCCTGTTCATCACTATTTCCAATGAAGGTATCGTGACTGCTCTGAGTACTGTACAGGTCGGTATAGAAGTCCTCTGCTGCCTTTAACAATCATTGAAATTGCTGATGACAATTACCCTGCTTATATTTCGCTGCATGCCTCCTGCCCTGTCCTATGCAAAGTGTTCTTATTACTGAGTTCATGCTGCGGCCATTTCTTCATGCTTGCTGAATCTTTCTGGCATGCTAAGTTGGAATATTCGACTGAATATTGCTATCGCAATGATTGAATATCGCTATCGCAATAAAACTTGAGAAAATGAAGGTAAAAGTTATCTTTCTCGAATATCGCGCTGAAACTGGTATCACAGTGCCATCAATATTTTTGTTTCCTCAAAACTTGGCCGTTCTTGAGCAGAAATGATTATTAAAACTTGCAATCATTACATTCGAATGCATTTCAGCGCTTCTTCACCGATGTACGATGCCCTATGCAGATTTGAGGAGAGGCTTTCAGACTGCAGTAGTGGCATGGAGAGCTGTGCTTGAACATGAGACGACGTGAGAACGTTTGGAGCAGTTGGTATTAGATTTGGTCCTCGCGCCTCTTTATTTCCACGCAATAACATTTCGCGTCGTGAGATGACACTCATTTCCGCTACCTGTTTGGTTATCGCATTTGTACGGGCATACTGTTTTGACACTGCATAACTCACTTGTATTAGCAATGCAACCTAATTTCAGTTGTTTTATGAAGTTAGTAACGTTTAAACTGTGTTACATATACAACCCAACATTCCTCCTTAAAACCCCTCGAGAGTACGTGTTTATGTCCCTGCTTGCTTTCTTTCTTTCTTCTTTTCATAGTGACGGCGCTCACGAGAGTACGTGTTTATGTCCCTGCTTGCTTTCTTTCTTTCTTCTTTTCATAGTGACGGCGCTCAAATTCAACGGCTCGATTACTTGCAGTTGGAAGTTCCTATATTTATTGCGATAGCAATTATGCGGACACTCGAGTCGCGCTCACACAGTCGCCGCCTCCGCCGTGCCGTCACCCTAGGGTCGTTGCATGCGCGACCTGCGCTCGGATGGTTAGGTCTCCGTGAGACAGGCAGTGCGTGTGGCTGCAGAAAAACGACGAAGCGAAATGGGCCAGCGCTCCGCCCACTCGGGTCGGTGGCGGAGCCCCGACAGCGTTCTGCCTTCCTCTGCTGGCGTTAGCGCTTCGCGCATGCATACTGTAAGAACACTACAGCGTGACTGTTGAGCTGCTGTTTGTGTATTGGTCTGAACGGAAAGGATAGCAAGCATCGAGCTCACGTGATCCAATATATCACTGGGTGACGCGCACGGCTTCCCGGCGGCCGCATCTCGTGCTCCATCCAAGTGCGACATCTGGAACGCCAACGTGGCGCTGCTCCTATACACCATTTCATACATCAGGTGCAACGCTGTGAAGGCTAGAGATACTTTCTGCAGTGGCAGCCGTTCGCATTCAGAAATAGTTCGGTGTTTCTTGACCCAATTTTTAAGAAAATTTTCTTTATATAAGCTCAGTTCTGAATAAAAAAAAAAAAGAATTTACCCATTGAAACAATACATGCACTTATGCGGCCGCTAAGACGTCGTTTTAAATCAATTTGCTTTTCGTTATTTTTTAATTGCAGCCCTTCGCCGCAGCTTCACGTGCATGCTCGCGCGAACAAACGCCGCCGGCACGCTGTGAAGCAGAGACGGAAACGCGCGGAGTAGTAAATCCGGACTTCTTGCGTAGCTTCAACGGCGTTGCACCTGATGTATATGAAACGGAGTATAATCACGCCAACGTTGTGGGACGCCCGGTAGTTGGCCGGGCGCTGTTCCTTGCGCCCAGCAGCAATCGCCCTGCGTGCGGCGCCGCGCCATGACACAGCCGCGTGTAATTAGAACATTGTCGAAGGAGCTCGTGCGCAACTAAACCTTGCTTTCGCTATCAACGCCTCAGCTGTCATTTTTTTTTTCGTACGTCAGCCTATAAATACTCGACGGTGAGGAGAAGACGGGACACCCAGAAACACAGCGCACCTTTCCACCAACACCCGGGCGGGCGTATCGAGATGCGAGCCACGCTGCGGGCCCCGTTCGCGGCTCGACTGATCGTTCGACGTGGTCGCGTCATTGCTGCGCAGAGAGAAAGGTAGCGCTCGGTATAGGAAATCGATTATGTGCACTAGTTGCACGGTAAAGTGACTCCTTGCAGGAAGAGTAATGCACGGTAATTTTTAAAGAAGGTTTGCATGCGTTCTACAGACTTTCATACGGCTCTTTTACGCAGTTGCAGCATCACCCAGCTGCGAAGTTCACGAGCGTTCACAGGACACTCAGCCAACGCTCTAGTCTCGCCTAGTTTCTCACGTCCCCCACATTCAAGCGGCCAGGCCACGCACTTCGTAATCACCGGTTGTAGATCGAACGGCGATGCAGACGAAGAATCACTCTAAAACAAATGTTTTCTTCTTTTTCTCGGCTAATATTCTACTGGAATAGAAATAAGGTCGCATATATACAAATGAAAAAGGGATGTGCCCAAAGTGTGAAGGCGTCACAATGGCGACTGCGCCACAAAGCAGTTTGGACTCACTATACTCTGCATGATGCTTGCTACGTATTCAGGAGGCAGTGTGCCGAGGCACGAAGTTATCTGGGCGGGCTCAAAAGCCTGCGGACATCTCGGTGGCCCTCACGACTGGCACTGGCTTGACTCACTACAGTGCTCGTGCGTCTGATCACGTGTACCAGTCAACTATGGGTTGGCTGCTGTATCTATTTGTTGCCTCGCAAGACAGCGACGTCATAGAAGGAAGGGGCGTATAGAAACTTGATGTCGCGCCTGCTGTGCGTGATCTCTTTTATAAAAGTTGCAGCGAGGTCGGTGGAGGAGAAACGAGAGATGGGGGGCGTGGCACTGGCTGAGACCAGCTATCCGGGGTGTCGACCCGCGGCTTCTTTGAAGTGCTAACGTATCTTCTCTGTCGGCCTACTACAGTGCTAAGACCACGGCTGTCTGCTGACATTCCACCCTGCACGGAAGTGCACTCTCTCCCCGTATACCCAGAAAATGTACTGCGCTTTGTCATTCTAAAATGACATTCTAAAAGACCATTGAGAACTCGAAAGCTCGTCATGGTCTTACCCTGAACTTCTCAAAATGGAGTGTTAATAACCAACAGCGTCAAATTACTACAAGTCCATTTGCTCGTAAACCGATTCTTTAGCCCTGGAAGTGATCTATGCTATATACCGAAATTATTTAGCAAATAAATTCACATTAAAATTGTTCAACGACGTGATGTACGTTGCTTTATGCATAAGTGCACATATGTGTGTTAAATGTGTCTTCATTTTCTCATTTTCTCATAAATACTGTATGACTAACGCACAATGCGCATGCATTTTGTTATTTTGTATTGTCTGTGTAGACATTGTATAGGCGCATTATCGCACCGTCCGAATTGCCTTGTGTCGTTGTTTCGAACACTTGGTATTCCTGTAGCTTAGGAAGCTCAAGGTTCACGTGCACTGTTCTTCCATACGGCTTGATTTTTCAGGCATTCTCTGAACAACTGCTTTTCAAGTGCGCTATGTGCCATTTCTTCACTGTCCTGCATAGCTGTATATCAGAAGGATATCATGCCGAGTCTCAAATTTAGACTTCAATGTCAGTGCTCTTATTCCCCGGCACCACAGCATACGGTTTTGTTTATATGGTTTCCCATCATCATCATCCTCATCAGCCTGGTTACGCCCACTGCAGGGCAAAGGCCTCTCCCATACTTCTCCAACTACCCCGGTCATGTACTAATTGTGGCCATGTTGTCCCTGCAAACTTCTTAATCTCATCCGCCCACCTAACTTTTTGCCGCCCACTGCTACGCTTCCCTTCCCTTGGAATCCATTCCGTAACTCTTAATGACCATCGGTTATCTTCTCTCCTCATTACATGTCCTGCCCATGCCCCTTTCTTTTTCTTGATTTCGACTAAGATATCATTAACTCGCGTTTGTTCCCTCGCCCAATCAGCTCTTTTCTTATCCCTTAACGTTACACCTATCATTCTTCTTTCCATAGCTCGTTGCATCGTCCTCAATTTAAGTAGAACCCTTTTCGTAAGCCTCCAGGTTTCTGCCCCGTACGTGAGTACTGGTAAGACACAGCTGTTATAAACTTTTCTCTTAAGGGATAATGGCAACCTGCTATTCATTATCTGAGAATGCCTGCCAAACGTGCCCCAGCCCATTCTAATTATTCTGATTATTTCCGTCTCATGATCCGGATCCGCAGTCACTACCTGTCCTAAGTAGATGTATTCCCTTACCACTTCTAGTGCCTCACTACCTATCGTAAACTGCTGTTCCCTTCCGAGACTGTTAAACATTACTTTAGTTTTCTGCAAATTAATTTTTAGACCCACCCTTCGGCTTTGCCTCTCCAGGTCAGTGAGCATGCATTGCAGCTGGTCCCCTGAGTTACTAAGCAAGGCAATATCATCAGCGAATCGCAAGTTACTAAGGTATTCTCCATTAACTCTTATCCCCATTTCTTCCCAATCCAGTTCTCTGAATACCTCCTGTAAACACTCTGAGAATAGCATTGGAGAAATCGTACCTCCCTGCCTGACGCCTTTCTTTATTGGGATTTTGTTGCTTTCTTTATGGAGGGCTACGGTGGCTGTGGAGCCGCTATAGATATCTTTAAGTATTTTTACATACGGCTCGTCTACACCCTGATTCCGCAATGCCTCCATGACTGCTGAGGTTTCGACTGACTCAAACGCTTTCTCGTAATCAATGAAAGCTATATATAAGGGTTGGTTATATTCCGCACATTTTTCTATCACCTGATTGATACTGCGAATATGGTCTATTGTTGAGTAGCCTTTACGAAATCCTGCCTGGTCCTTTGGTTGACAGAAGTCTAAGGTGTTCCTGATTCTATTTGCGATTACCTTAGTAAACACTTTGTAGGCAACGGACAGTAAGCTGATCGGTCTATAATTTTGCAAGTCTTTGGCATCCCCTTTCTTATGGATTAGGATTATGTTAGCGTCCTTCCAAGATTCCGGTACGCTCGAAGTCATGAAGCATTGCGTATACAGGGTGGCCAGTTTTTCTAGAACAATCTGCCCACCATCCTTCAACAAATCTGCTGTTACCAGATCCTCCCCAGCTGCTTTCCCCCTTTGCATAGCTCCCAAAGCTTTCTTTACTTATTCCGGCGTTAGTTCTAGGATTTCAAATTCCTCTAGACTATTCTCTCTTCCATTATCGTCGTGGGTGCCTCTGGTACTGTATAGATCTCTATAGAACTCCTCAGCCACTTGAACTATCTCATCCATATTAGTAATGATATTGCCGGCTTTGTCTATTAACGCATACATCTGATTCTTGCCAATTCCTAGTGTTTTCTTCACGGCTTTTAGGCTTCCTCCGTTCCTGAGAGCATGTTCAATTCTATCCATATTATACTTCCTTATGTCAGCTGTCTTACGCTTGTTGATTAACTTCGAAAATTCTGCCAGTTCTATTCTAGCTGTAGGGTTAGAGGCTTTCATACATTGGCGTTTCTTGATCAGATCTTTCGTCTCCTGCGATAGTTTACTGGTATCCTGTCTAACGGAGTTACCACCGACTTCTATTGCACACTCCTTAATGATGCCCACAAGATTATCGTTCATTGCTTCAATACTAAGGTCCTCTTCCTGAGTTAAAGCTGAATACCTGTTCTGTAGCTTGATCTGGAATTCCTCTATTTTCCCTCTTACCGCTAACTCATTGATTGGCTTCTTATGTACCAGTTTCTTCCGTTCCCTCCTCAGGTCTAGGCTAATTCGAGTTCTTACCATCCTATAGTCACTGCAGCGTACCTTGCCGAGCACGTCCACATATTGTATGATGCCAGGGTTAGCGCAGAGTATGAAGTCTATTTCATTTCTAGTCTCGTCGTTCGGGCTCCTCCACGTCCACTTTCGGCTATCCCGCTTGCGGAAGAAGGTATTCATTATCCGCATATTATTCTGTTCCGCAAACTCTACTAATAACTATCCCCTGTTATTCCTAGTGCCTATGCCATATTCCCCCACTGCCTTGTCTCCAGCCTGCTTCTTGCCTACCATGGCATTGAAGTCGCCCATCATTATAGTGTATTTTGTTTTGACTTTACCCATCGGCGATTCCAAGTCTTCATAGAAGCTTTCGACTTCCTGGTCATCATGACTGGATGTAGGGGCGTAGACCTGTACAACCTTCATTTTGTACCTCTTATTAAGTTCCAGAACAACACCTGCCACCCTCTCGTTAATGCTACAGAATTCCTGTATGTTACCAGCTATATTCTTATTAATCAGGAATCCGACTCCTAGTTCTCGCCTCTCCGCTAAGCCCCGGTAGCACAAGACGTGCCCGCTTTTTAGCACTGTGTATGCTTCTTTTGGCCTCCTAACTTCACTGCGCCCTATTATATCCCATTTACTGCCCTCTAATTCCTCCAATAGCACTGCTAGACTCGCCTCACTAGATAACGTTCTAGCGTTAAACGTTGCCAGGTTCATGTTCCAATGGCGGCCTGTCCGTTTCCCATATATATCTGTTTTTCTTTTTACAAGTTCTGGTGGAATCTTTTCAAGTCCGCACGATGCGACAATGTTGGCGAATCGGTGCGCAGTGACAAAATGCGTGTACCTGACTCTTTGTCTGACCAAGAATCCTCTAGTGGAATCAGCTCTCGGCGTATGCCCTGCATTATAAAAGATGCCAAGATACCTGTGGCATTTCCTTCATCAGGAGCTTATAGAGAGTCAGCCTTGCCATCTTGAGCCGTTACGGGTCTCGAATGCGCGGTAAATCGTTCGAAAGCATCGCTCACCTCAAGGCCACTGAGGCCGACATAGTGCTGTGTCTTCTTTCTCGCTTTCTTCTTGCTGCGAAGTCCAGAGAAGATGCTGATGATGATGACATCCTTATGTGAAACGTTGATTTGGGGTTATAAAAAACGCCGAATCCACGCAGGAACTTAGTTGTGAAAACGTGTGCTAAACAGCGCTAGAAGATGACTCGGTGTGACGTGTAGAGCTTTCATGGGACATTGGAAAATATAGACAATAAAGTTCGTGCAACGCTTTCGAGTGCCTAAATAAAGGATATTTTACAAAGGCTGTAAATGATGCGCAGGCATTTATGCGCTAATGTGCGAGCAAATTGACTATAACGGTTAGGCTATTTTCAGCAAATGCTATTTTGGTGGCAGTTATATTTCTCTCACGCCGGAGGACCAAATTCTGAGCCTTTTATATACACTTGTAACGTCCCTGCAACAGTGCTAAAAAGCGGGCACGTCCTGTGCTACCGGGGCTTAGCGCAGAGACGAGAACTAGGAGTCGGATACCTGATTAATAAGAATATAGCTGGTAACATACATGAATTCTATAGCATTAACGAGAGGGTGGAGTGCTGGAATGTATTTCTCTGCGGCTGAAAGCACGCTCCCGCAGGGCGCGCTGAGTCATTGCGCCTGACGCATGTATGGAACCACGTGTCACTGACGTCACGCTGGTTCTACTTAAACGGCTGTGGAAATAAAGACGGGGCTCTTTCCCCTTGCTGGCGTTTTGGACTACAGTCGTCTCCTGTCTTTCGTCGGTCACGCACTGATAGCGGCGGCGCTGATACGACAGCTGGCAGGTCTTGTTGTGAACCTTAATAAGAGGTACAAATTGAAGGTCGTGCAGGTGTACGCCCCTACATCCAGTCATGATGACCAGGAAGTCGAAAGCTTCTATGAAGACGAGGAATCGGCGATGGGTAAAGTCAAAACAAAATACACTATAATGATGGGCGACTTCAATGCCATGGTAGGCAAGAAGCAGGCTGGAGACAAGGCAGTGGGGGAATATGGCATAGGTACTAGGAATAGCAGGGGAGAGTTATTAGTAGAGTTTGCGGAACAGAATAATATGCGGATAATGAATACCTTCTTCCGCAAGCGGGATAGCCGAAAGTGGACGTGGAGGATCCCGAACGACGAGACTAGAAATGAAATAGACTTCATACTCTGCGCTAACCCTGGCATCATACAAGATGTGGACGTGCTCGGCAAGGTGCGCTGCAGTGACTATAGGATGGTAAGAACTCGAATTAGCCTAGACCTGAGGAGGGAACGGAAGAAACTGGTACATAAGAAGCCGATCAATGAGTTAGCGGTAAGAGGGAAAATAGAGGAATTCCAGATCAAGCTACAGAACAGGTATTCAGCTTTAACTCAAGAAGAGGACCTTAGTGTTGAAACAATGAATGAGAATCTTAAGGGCATCATTAAGGAATGTGCAATACGTATAGGTGGTAACTCCGTTAGATAGGATACCAGTAAGCTATCGCAGGAGACGAAAGATCTGATCAAGAAACGCCGGTGTATGAAAGCCTCTAACCCTAGAGCTAGAACAGAACTGGCAGAACTTTCGAAGATAATCAACAAGCGTAAGACAGCTTACATAAGGAACTATAATATGGATAGGATTGAACATGCTCTCAGGAACGGAGCCTAAAAGTAGTGAAGAAGAAACTAGGAATTGGCAAGAATCAGATGTATGCGTTAAGAGGCAAAGCCTGCAATATCATTACTAATATGGATGAGATAGATCAAGTGGCTGAGGAGTTCTATAAAGATTTATACAGCACCAGTGGCACCGACGACGATAATGGAAGAGAGAATAGTCTAGAGGAATTTGAAACCCTGAACTAACGCCGGAATAAGTAAAGAAAGCTTTGGGAGCTATGCAAAGGGGGAAGGCAGCTGGGGAGGATCTGGTAACAGCAGATTTGTTGAAGGATGGTGGGCAGATTGTTCTAGAAAAACTGGCTACCCTGTATACGCAATGCTTCATTACTTCGAGCGTACCGGAATCTTGGAAGAACGCTAACATAATCCTAATCCATAAGAAAGGGGATGCCAAAGACTTGCAAAATTATAGACCGATCAGCTTACTGTCCGTTGCCTACAAAGTGTTTACTAAGGTAATCGCAAATAGAATCAGGAACACCTTAGACTTCTGTCAACCAAAAGACCAGGCAGGATTTTGTAAAGGCTACTCAACAATACACCATACTCACAGTATCAATCAGGTGATAGAAAAATGTGCGGAATATAACCAACGCATATATATAGCTTTCATTGATTACGAGAAAGCGTTTGATTCAGTCGAAGCCTCAGCAGTCATGGAGGCATTACGGAATCAGGCTGTAGCCGAGCCATATGTAAAAATACTGAAATATATCTATAGCGGCTCCACAGCCACCGTAGTCCTCCATAAAGAAAGCAACAAAATCCCAATAAAGAAAGGCGTCAGACAGGGAGATACGATCTCTCCAATGCTATTCACAGCGTGTTTACAGGAGGTATTCAGAGACCTGGATTGGGAAGAAATGGGGATAACAGTTAATGGAGAATACCTTAGTAACTTGCGATTCGCTGATGATATTGCCTTGCTTAGTAACTCAGGGGACGAATTGCAATGCATGCTCAATGACCTGTAGAGGCAAAGCAGAAGAGTGGGTCTAAAATTAATCTGCAGAAAACTGAAGTAATGTTTAACAGTCTCGGAAGAGAACAGCAATTTACAATAGGTAGCAAGGCACTGGAAGTGGTAAGGGAATAGATCTACTTAGGGCAGGTAGTGACGGCGGATCCAGATCATGAGACGGAAATAATGAGAAGAATAAGAATGGGTTGGGGTGCGCTTGGCAGGCATTCTCACATCATGAACAGCAGGTTGCCATTATCCCTCAAGGGAAAAGTGTATAACAGCTGTGTCTTACCAGTACTCACGTATGGGGCAGAAACCTGGAGGCTTACGAAAAGGGTTCTACTTAAATTGAGGACGACGCAACCAGCTATGGAAAGAAGAATGATGGGTGTAACGTTAAGGGATAAGAAAAGAGTAGATTGGGTGAGGGAACAAACGCGAGTTATTAACATCTTAGTTGATATCAAGAAAAAGAAATGGGCATGGGCAGGATAACCGATGGTCATTAAGGGTTACGGATTGGATTCCAAGAGAAGGGAAGTGTAGCAGGGGGCGGCAGAAAGTTAGGTGGGCGGATGAAATCAAGAAGTTTGCAGGGACAACATGGGCACAATTTGTACATGACCTGGGTAGTTGGAGAAGTTTAGGAGAAGCCTGCAGGGGGCGTAACCAGGATGATAATGATGATGATGATGTAACGCCCGCGGAGCACTTGAATGCGCAATTCAGTGCGAAAGCTGCAAATAACCCACACACTTTGTACTTCGCCTGCACAGTGCCCACCAATGTGTTCTTCATTTTCCCCAAAACCAAAGAAAATTATTTGCTTATGTCTCTGATAACATTAGGGAAATACTACAAACATTGTATAAGGCATTAACACAAAGCGGAAACGAGAGTTCAGTACTTCTTTGCAAAACTCGTATATTGTAGGCAGAAACTTTAACATTTCGCCACACATTATACTTAACATGCACTGAATTCTCATTACATATAAACTCGACTGTATTTAATGTTCTCCAAACACACTGGGAAACGGCTAATTGCGAGCGTATATCGCTTTTAGAACTTTGTTAAGGAACGTTCGCGAAGGCTGTAGTTAACCGACGCTCTTGAAACTTTGCCCGCATAATACGCATAAAATACCCCTTATTTTAACAAAATGGCATCCTTAAGGTACTTTGAGGTTTTTCAGAACATTGGACAAACTTCCTACGCGGTTCGTAAAAAAAAACGCTTGTAAAGCTGAGGACGCTTAAGCATAAGTAAGTTCCTACAAATTCTGCAATTAGCCTACACATTCCAGTCATTCAGCACATGCTGCCCATAACATATGACTCCAATTTGTCCTTAAATATAGAATGCCGCCGCCTTTGGTTCTTTCAAAAATCGTTTTATATCATGCATCTCAAGAATGAATCTTGGCTGTACGGCGCGATAAAGCTCCTGCTGCAATCACGTGTTCAAAGCCGGCGCTGCGCACTGCGCCAGTTGGAATAAGATAGCGGGCACGTGACGGCAGCTTAATTTTACGCCGACCTGCTGCATCGCCGAAGAGTTTCACCACCGACCCGCGCTTCGCAGTGCTGCGTTCGTAATCGGGTAAATTCAACGAATAATGTGAGATCTATTATTTCGGCTTATACATGACCGTTTTGAAATGCTCAAACGCCGAACTAGACCTCTGTGACGATTCCATTTCCAGCATACACGTGAGTCGTAATGCTTGTAGTTAACAAGTTAGTTAACTTAATTAGTCTAATTAGTTGATTGATCCCCTCTCTTTTTTCTTGCAAATTATGTCCACCTAGGTTGATAGTTAATGGGTAGCGACGCCATTCTAGTAACCTTGCTGGGCTTCTTTTTATAAAGCGTTCGAAGTAAAAAAGAAAAAGAAAGACAGCAGGCTTGTGTGACCTTGCAGACTTACAATTTCCAGCGAAGCTGTTTCTTTCGAGCAGTTACCATAAAATTTCAGCTGTCTGTAATTAAATGCCACACTTTAAACACTGCGCCTACACGATTGGTGCAGTTGAAACTTTCCAACATATGACGCATTCTGGTACTTGGTAAGAACATTTCACAAATGCAGTAATTATTCCGCGCATAATAACAATAGTATCTCCCCCATTTTCACAAGATGTTATCTTGCTGGAGTTACCCGCGGTGGTTGCTCAGTGGCTATGATGTTGGGCTGCTGAGCACGAGGTCGCGGGATCGAATCCCGGCCACGGCGGCCGTATTTCGATGGGGGCGAAATGCGAAAACACCCGTGTGCTTAGATTTAGGTGCACGTTAAAGAACCCCAGGTGGTCAAAATTTCTGGAGTCCTCCACTACGGCGTGCCTCGTAATCAGAAAGTGGTTTTGGCACGTAAAACCCCAAATATTATTATTATTATCTTGCTGGAGTTTACATTTCCCCCATGGCAGCATGTTAACTACTACGTCGTTCCTAAAGCACAGTTTTAACGCTCCAGATAACCTGTATACGTGATTTACTGTTAGGGCCTGTAATATGGAAGCCCATTTTGAACTTTGTTTACTCGTTACCCATTACTTGCCTCTCATTTTAAACGCGATAAACAATGCGCCTTTTGTCGTTCATCGAGGACACCGTTATTGATGATGAATTGTTATGGGATATCACACGCACGAAGGCATGAACTGCGATCTCGAGGAGGTGCTAAGCGAAATATACAGAGTGTTTTTAGTTTTTTAGCTGCACCAAATTTTTTAAGATTGTCTATGGCAGATAGCATAATTCTAACTCTTGATCTAAATTACTTGATGAGTCGGCCATTACTTCAATGAGAAATCAAAATGTTCAATTGAATAATTAACATAATTACACTAACAATATATTTTAATTATGTACTTTACGCCACATATTTCAATCTACGAATCATAGTCGCTAAGTTCGCAGGCGTATTCACTTGGAACGAATTTTCTGAACAGCACCAGTTCGGAGATATTAATTTTCAAAGTGTCCGTCAAAATGCATTGGTGTTCCAGTTACTTTAGTGCTTCAATGCATAAAAGAGCGGTTTCTTTAAAAAGTAATTAGAACGCCAGTGCATCTCGTGCTTAGGTGTCCGTATTTTTTTATTTTAACGTAATAGCAAATTAAGTATTATCCAAAAGTAATGCTTCAAACAGTCACTAAACGGTAAGTGCTTGGTACCTCGTCAATGCTTTGAGATGTTCTCATTGTCACTTTTTTACCCTTATGCAATAATTAGAGCTAGTTAATTATGACGCTCCTCATGACACACCGTCTAGACAGCGACGCTTGCCTGTGGAGTTTGATTCTCCACATTAGAAATCATTGTTGAGATGTTGGTTTTAGGAGAGTTCCGATACAACAAAATGTAATCGATTCGCATATGAACGTTGTAAAAAATGGGGGATTTGGATACTGAATCGAACATAAGATACATTTCTGGTGCTAAATGTGAAGAATCCAAACAACGAGGTACAAAGTGGAGGAAAAGTCTGGTTTATTTCTTTTAGTGCACGCACATAGTAGTACACGAAACACCATTCATACGGGCGTCTTGTGAATCAGCAAAAACTAAAAAGGTCACAGCCTATTTTCGTTGGCTCATGACGGGTACTTCAAGTAGCTGGTGGGCTATATATCATCGGAAGGCCGACCGCAATAGTCATTGTAGTCACGCACATTCCCCTGCAGCAGAATATCAGAAGCCGCAGAATAACAAAATGTTAAGCTAAACACTTCATTTCCAAGCAAAAACGTTCGTTTCGTACTAGGAATCTGAGCAACTTACACATATTTTCTAGCTATCGAAAACATAGGTATACTGAATGTGCGGCAACTTATAATGTCCGTGCAATACATACCTTTGCAATTATTGCATTGTATACATATTGTATTACTCTTAATTACACAGGGTTTTTGGTTCCTGTACCGTGGGCGCCCTAATGTATTAGATGCACTTCATTTTGTATTATCCACTGGTTCTATTCGTATGCTGTTGTACTATCGCCCCTACTCTTACCTACAGCGCTCGCCATTGGAAGCTGTAGGTAAGAGAACCAACACTAGAATGATGGTTCAGGGCCGGTCAGCCAAGCCAAACTGAAGCAATATGTTGTTAAGATACAGTTGTTAATGAAACGATTATTATGAATTTTTTGTTCCGTGTATTAGCGCAGCATTTCACCGCTCTGGCCTACTGTGTCCAATATCATTACATACAAAGTAGCGGGTATTCATAAATCGTTCCTGCCGATTATAGTGAAATACAAATTGGACACTTAAGAGCTGTATTGCTGAGGAAACAGCGCTGGAAGGTTATTAACGTGTGGCCAAGCCGCATTCATGAAAGAACAAAAAAAAAACATGAAACAGAGACGTTGCTACAGCTTGTCCACTGTCATATGGGCGTGTGTCGATAAACCAAATGAACAACTTTGCACTTGAAGCGGCAAGCTTAGTAGCTGTCTGTCTGCACCCAGTGTCCGCTGTGGTACGAACCTAGTGCACGGGAATGTGAAGTGGAGAAAAGGTGCAAAGATAGGCTTCCACGGATAGTTTCCACGAACAGAGACTACTTGCGATTGCTATCGGTAGAGAAAGAGCCCATGCCCTATAAGCATATCTGAAGTTCGGCTCCCTAATCGAAGCATCCTAAGTAATTGCAACACACTTATATTTTAGCGAGATGTTAGAGAAAAAGCCGTATGTTAAGCTGGACTAGTAGACTGCATTTGTAGGGTACTAAGTCGCTGATACCCTGGACTCAAGGCACGCCATATCGAAATTCTCGCAGCAGGTCCCCGGCACGGCGTGAAGTTGGGGAAAGTTAACGTGTTTAGCAACAAATAATGTCTGCACTACATCCGAACGTAGGAAATATCTAACTTCTACCATTTTGTCCTACGCAAAAAGGACCTCGATACGCGAGGTCGCGGTGAAATTCATGGCTTCATACCAATGTCACACCGGCGCTGGAGGGAGAGAGAAGAAGCTTCATGGAAGAGAGGTGGAGATGTTGGTCTTAATGTCATGCCCCTTGCCCTCTATCCTGCGCCATAGAAAAGGGTTTGGGGGAGAGTCCGGCATTAGGGGGGGGGGGGGCATTTAAATACGAAAATAGTTTTCCTTCTAGCTTCCACACTAGTAATTTGCTTACTTGTGCCACAAGAATGAAGAAAGCTGTGAAATAATGTTCTGTTAGTCTAAACTTCGTGTTTATTCTTAGTGCCCCTTTAATGAGGCGAGAGTACGAGGGGGACAGGAAGAAATGGACTCTTCGTTGACATGAGAATGGCGGAGAACATAAAAATCCCGCCTTCAGTGACAAACTACACTGTTTTGCACACAAGACACAAGTTTAACATCACCTGGTGGTTCCTTGCTTTAATCTTGCATTGCGGATTGCCGCGTTGCCTCGTGGTATTTGAGATGCAGTACGTATTAATTTTACGTCGTCTCTGACGATGCAGCGTTTCATCTCACGAAATTTAATTTTTCCTGAGAAGCGGTGACAACACGTTCGATAATATCGAACGTGTTCGACAAACTGTTTTCTAGCGCAGCAATCGCAGCACTTCAGTAACCAGTGTTTTGAAGGCACTTCGGGTTTATTTTATTTAAATTGTAACGACGACTAAGGCGATGTTTTTAACGAAAGGACGAATAAACTAAAATTTACAAGACGCTACTGACACCTCGATTATCGGTTGTTTCTACTGCTTATCCAAGTTCCTAGTTTTCTTAAATATATTTTACGCGGATAAATTGCCCATCCATGCTCTTTCTTAATCGAAATTCTCTGCCTATATTTAGAATTGTGGGTAGTGACGGAGGGCTTATGGTGTTTACTGCAAGCACGTGCTGTTCCAAGCCTTGCACAAATAGTCGTGCATTGAAAAGCCCAGTGTGTGGTAGAAGCTACGCGAGCGGCTATTGTGCAAAGTAAAGTGTACTTCAGCTATGGTAATCCGCTCGTTACACGATCACTATATTAGTACCACCGCTGCCATTTCTGCTTGCTCATTCTTGTGCAAGGTTGGCTTTTCTTTCGCGATAGGCAATGCATGTGCCAGCCGTTCCAAATTACTCGCATTTACTCCACGTCAGACAACAAGCATGCGTCTTTCAGTACGTGTAACGATGTTCCATTGATCTATATATCATTTTAAGGGAAGATGGCCTTATTGAATCGAAAGCATCAAACGGCCCATTGAGCGAAAGAGCCGCCGTCTGTCGTCTGGAGCAGCAAAACGGCATCTAAATTCCCATTGGCTGCTACGTCACGTACACGCCTCGACGAAGAAGAGCAGGATAAAGCAAACACCTGCTGGGGCGCTGGCGCGCCAGGTGTTGCGTGATGGGAGAGGGCATCGCCGCGACGCCACGTGACCCTCGCTCTCGCTGTCGGGAGCCTGCGTAATCCGCGCTTTCCTTGCCCACGCAAGCTCTCGTCTGCGTTCTAACTTCGCCTCCGTAATCGCTATAAAGAAATAACGTATAAAAAAGAAACAGAATGAATTCGAAAGGAAGAACGTTGTGGTAGTTAGTTTCGAACCTACTACGACCCCGCTCTCGGAGGTCGATTGTTCTACTCACTGGGCTAAGCAGGCCTCTTCGCTCTGCTTCATGGCATCATGCTACTTGGGCCGAAATTTCCTTTGCCAAGCTCGGCGGGACAAAAGCGGTGGTGTCAAAATCAACGCGGATTACTGGGGAGCGTCCCCATATGGCAGTTGGACAAGGCAGCATGACGTCATGGATCGAAGTGCACTGGACTTATGCTATCTAGCAGGCCCTGGCCAAGCGTCTCGACGCGCTCGCTTGCCCGCGAGGAGTTCATAACCAGAAAGGGCTGTTCAGCTGCATTCAATTGGACAATAATTTTTTCGCATTTGCAACTCATAAGAAGTGCTTAGGTGGCGTCGGTTCTTTTTAGACATCGCCTATGGAATGCCAGTGATCTAGCAGTCTGGGTGCTCGAAGAGCACTAGAGCTATAGATGAGGTTCTAGGATTCAAGTGGCCAGATTGTTTGTATTAAAATGCAATAAATTTTCTGCTTGCGGTAGCGTCTCGAAATAGTTTCAACAGCTGCAATCGGTGCTTCGGGGCGGATATAATCATACTCCGAAGACAAAAAAGTTAGCGTTTTTGGCAACAGTGTAATTTTCACCACCGAGCACTAAGCTGTATGTTGAGCAGATCTCAACTGGCTGCCATGTTGTTGGAGGCGCATGGCTAGTCCCAGCAGCCACCTACTGTAAGGAAGCCTGCAATTTCGAAAGCTTTATTTCCATCGGCACAGTGGCGCACTTATTAAGATCGGGCTTTAACTAGCTTCTGAACTCACTGTCTCAACAACAAACTCTTCCCACTTCAATACATTGTGGACACTTTTTCATTGAATTTGTCAACTCATTGTTCTGTCATATTGAGTGCACATGAAGGAAATGCTTCGTCGTGTGCAGTTAAGGTTTCTTGATTGTGAATGGGTATGCGTCTATGTTTCAAGAACCATGACGTACCCCTCTTTTGTACAATTCATTGATCTAACATCCTAGCTACTGCCACTGAATGTGTCTTCCTCCGCAGCCGACTAATTATAAAGCTCAAAGCGAGCTGTAAACATTTCATTGTCAGGCAAAACAATCTGCACACAGAATTACACAGCACAGATGAGTGCCAGAAAAATACATGCTCAAAAACTGTCCAATGGTTTATTACACTTCCACCGTGAGATCCGCTCAGTTTCCATGGCTCCGCTTCGCTCCGCACAGTTGATTTTTAACCGCCTTTATGTCGAGCCCTCCCTCGCGCTTCCCTCGCTCTAGACTATACACAATCTGAGGCATACGCCTGCCTCAGAGTCAGCGCAGAAACTTTATTACCGCGAGCCATATCGCATTGTCGTGCTGTTTCATCACGCGTAAACGATCACACGCGCACGCTACAAACGTGTCCAGTCCCGTATACTTATAGCGGCTTCTTGTATCGCCCGTGCGCTTCCTCCATCGCGTGCAGCAGCAGCAGCTCGGCGGATTGCGTGCCGTCCGTCCAGGAAGAGCTGCGTCGGCGTCGCCCGTGCGTGACGGCGGCCGACGCCGCCGGCACGTTGCCCTGCACCGTGACCGGCGTGAGCCCCGTGGCCAGGATGGACGTGAAGGGGGCCATGAAGGTGGCCAGGCCCAGCATGGAGGCCAGTCCGAGGCCCAGCATGAACAGCAGGATGTCCTCGGCGTCGAAGTAGGAGCGGCCCGTGGCGAGCAGTCCGCCGCCGAGGCGCTTCTTCAACGCCGCCGCCGACGGCGAGAACGAGAGGAGAGACCGACCCTCTCCGTCGCCTTCCGACGTCGATGCGGTGGCGCCGTGACATGATGGGATCAGAGCGAGCAGAAAGAAGGTCGCCGCGAAAGCTACGGCGAGGAGAGTGCACCCGGTCCTGGATCGGCCCTTTACCTGTGAGCCGGGCTCGGACAGTCTCATTTTGGACAACACCTGCGTAAGAGACACGCGAGCGAAAACGTACAGTGATTGCTTAAAGCGAAATCTGATGAGAACTCAGGGGAAAAATATCCGACTCCGTATTTTAATTGTCGTTCGCATGATTACGCATGCAAGAGAGTGAGGATCGGCACAAAGCTCATCCCTGATGTGACACGGCTGTTGCGTGCGGCGTTTAGTCTAACAACGGGGTGGAGGTATAGGCAAAGATAATAACTCTACCCCTTCCCCTCTCAGCTGGCGAAATCAAGATATGACAGCGCGGTGTGCCGCGAAGTTGTTGCTCTTGATTTCAATACAACGGACAATACTTGAAAATCAGCATTCACTCTATTTGCGTAGCCCAGGCAAGGGCCATGCCCGCTCGTCTGATCACCATTACGCACTCGCACTGCCCTCCGGCTTCTCCACTTGCGCCATCATCTGAACATGGCAACTCACGTCATCGTTGCAGGCTGCGCGGTCACGTGTTACGACAGTGGTTGTGGGTTCTTCGATTTTTACTTCACCAGACGAGAGGGAAAGGGGACAGTTATCATCTTTTGCACTGCGCCCGTTGTCAGACTAAACGCCGCACGCAACAGCCATGCCACATCAGGAAGTATCTTTGCGCCGATGCTCTCTCGCGCATGCGTAATCATGCGAACCACAATTAATATTTGGAGTCGGGACATCCTGGAGCACAGGCACTCTAAAAGAATTCTTCCAACTGATGCTGTGCAGAAACACGACTGCCTCTAACTCTTTAATACAAACATACCCACTTACTGCAGTCAACAAAAAATCAATAATTCAATTTCAGTTAATTGGGCCACAGACAGCGATAATCATCATCTCACTTTGTGTCCCCCTGGACACATAGCTTACTTCCACAGGTGGTCTTCGTGTGCCTCCCAGTGCCTAATTTTAAGAAAACCAAAAAGTTTATCCAGGAGTGCAGATTTTTGTGTTAGTTGGTTCGTTGCATCAATTGAAGTCATAGCGCTGGATTGACAGGGGCATGAAAGACGACAGGACAGCAGCGCACATCCTGTTGTCTTTCGTGTCCCTGTCAGTCCAGCGCTACGACTTCAATTGATGCAAAAAGCCTAATTTTGAACACCTTGTATATGCATTACATGGCCAGCTCAGCTCCATTTTTTTTTCTCTTTATGTCAACTAGAATATCGGTTATCGCCGTTTGCTCCGTGATTCGCACCGCTCTCTTCCTGTCTCTTAACATTACGCCTGAAATTTTCCGTTCCATCACTCTTCGCGCGGTACTTAACTTGTTCTCGAGCTTCTTTGTTAACCTCCAAGTTTCTGCCCCATAGGTTAGCACCGACAGAAGACAATAATCGTCCACTTTTCTGTTCAAGGACAACGGTAAATTCCAGTCAGGATTTGGTAATACCTGCCGTATGCACTCCAGCCCATGTTTATACTGTGAATTTCCTTCTCAGGATCGAGGTCCCCTGTAAGTAATTGACCTAGATAAACATACTCCTGCTCAGACTCTAGGGGCTGACTGGCGATCATGAATTCTTGTTCCCTTGCCAGGCTACTGAACGTCATATTTTTCTTCTGCTTATTTTTCACCAACCCTACTCTTACACTCTCTCCATTAAGATCTTCAATCAATTGTTGCAATTCATCCCCAGTGTTGTGGAGCAGGACAATGTCATCTGCAAACCGAAGGTTGTTCAAATATGCGACATTGATTCTCGCTCCTAAGCATTCCCAACCTAATAGTCTGAATACTTCTAAGCACGCCGTGAATATCATTGGACCCATTGTGTCTCCTTACCTTACCCCTTTCTATTTTCTACTTTTCTTGTGGGAAACCACGGTAGATGTGGAAATATTTGTAGATATTTCCCAAGATATTCACGTATGCCTCCTGCGCTCCTTGATTACGCAATGCCTCCATGTCTGCTGGTATCTCAACTGAATCAAATGCATTTTCATAATCTATGAAAACAATGTAGAGAAGTTGATTGTACTCCACAGATGTCTCAATTACCTTATTGATGAAAATGATTTAATACATTGTAGAATATCCCTTCCTGAAGCCAACCTGTTCTCTTGTTTGATTGAAGCCAAGTGTTGTCATGGTGCTATTGTAAATTATCTTTCAATATTCTATACAATACTTAAAGCAAGCTCATAGGCCTATAATTCTTTGGTTCTTTAGCATCTCCCTTCGTATGGATTAGTATAATATTGGCATTCTTCCATCTCTCTGGAACATTTGAAGACGTGAGCTATTGCATGTAAACGGCCGTATAGGCTTTCCAAGAATATCTCCTGTCTCTTGAATTAAATTGACTGTTATTCCATGTTCTCCTGCCACTTTGCCCCGGGACATGTCTTCTAACTTCATCACTGGTTATACAAGGAGCCTCTGTATCCTGTATCTGTTCTACTTCCAATGAAGGTTGCGTGGCTGATCTAGGTACTGTACAGGTAATTATAGAATTCTTCTTCTGTTTCAACTATATCAAACCCTAAATATGCCTTCGAATATATGATTCTTCGTTCAGGAGTACAGCCTTCCAACGCTTTTCACGGAAATGACGAGTGCTGTGCCTGTTTCTCGGACATGGAAGAAAACAACGAAATAATATTTTGTTTGTTATTTATCTGTCAGTACTCTAACTCACATCATGGACCGCAACAGGAAGGGCATCTCCGTAGAATAATCAATGCGTACAGGCTAAATGTAAAGCTAAACTATCATGTACACAACTAAAAACTTGCACAGGCCAATTAAGTATTTGCTAAACAGTGTTCTTATTAACGGGTAAGAAGAGTTAGAAATTTATACATACTAATAATCTCAGGAAAAAAAAGAATATACATGCACAGTAAAAATACTATAGTTCAAAACATGTCGCTTATACTCGAAAACTCTAGTGACAAGCCTAGTTTAAATAGGGTGGAGTATTATTCATTCAATACAGCTTTGGAAACACTATCAGTTGGAAGCTTAAACCAGAATTTCTCAAGAGAAGTGTATGATGAGAAAAGCTATTCACAATTGTGATGCATACAACTCGCGCTCAAGGAGCGACATAACGCTTTCTATTGCCGTACTACAAGGGATATTTTTGCTCAACTTATTCTAATGTGGCTTCTCTGTGGAAAACATTTGAATTCAAAGGGATTCGTGTGGAATGATAATTCAATTAAAATTCTATAATGCTGATGGTGTGTTGGTCTAATTTTGTATATATAAGGTATTCTGAGGTGTCAATTCTTAATTGATTAAATAAATGTTGGCACAGAATTTTGATGAGTGCTACCTTGACTCTATTTTGCAAGGTAATAATTTCAGCTTGGCGCAGTAATTCTGCGGGGGAATCTGTTGATGTGTGTTTACTGTATAGGGACCTCAATGCTTTTCTCTGTACACCCTGTACTTTCTTGATGAGTCGCTTACAATTCTAGAGTAGACCTGACGAATGTTATGTGTGCTAAAAGCTTTCTTTACGCGGTGCCTGCATAAGACGTCTGTTAATAAAGAAGAGCGGTTTTAACGCGACTTCCGTCATGTTAGTAATATCAAGACCCCATATAAAATCATGTTAAAGTCAAGCGTAAGTACTTGTGTATTTGAAATACCTCAAGAGGTACATCGTGAATGATGTAATTAAACGTTCATCGATCTTTTCTCCTTGTTTTAACAGCGTTATAGTTATATATAGTTATAGTCCTAGTTATAGTTATACTAGTGCACTTTCTCCTAGTTATAGACAGGGACACACAATTTTGTTTTGTATTGAGGGCCATCTGCCATTTCCTACACCACTCATGTGTTAGTTCATTGTCTAAAAGAATTTGTTGATTCAGAGAATCAATTTCATTGTAAAGAACACAATCGTCCGCAAACGTCTGATAACTGTATTAGTGGTTGGAAGGTCATTATTAAAAATTGGAAACAGTACTGGAGCGAGAACACTTCTTTGTGGTACTCCGCATATAACTTCAGTTGTCAAAGAACTCTGGTCAATAATTTCATCAAATTGACTGCGGTTGCTAAGATAGTTTTCTATCCGACCCAAAATTATATTCATGGGTCTGGCGTGCCAGCACCACGATAAGATTATGAGGCACGCCGAAGTAGGAAGACTCCGGAACAATTTTGACCACCTGGGGTTCCTTACTGTGCCCCCAATGCACCGGACACCGGCATTTTTGCATTTCGCTCACATCGAGATGCGACAGCCGTGGTCGGGATTCGATCCCGCGACCTCGGGCTTACAGTAACGCAACGCCATAGCCACTACGCCACCACGGCGAATCAATCCAATCCGCCATTTGCCCTTTATATATAGTGCTTTCTAGCTTAGCAATTAATTTATCGTGTTAGACGCGATCGAATGTGTTGGAAAAATCTAAAAATATTAGATCTAATTGTTGTCTGTTGTCAATGCAAGAAGATATATCGCGTGCTAGCTCGATTAGTTGATTGACTGTGGAAAGCCCATTTCTGAACTCGCGCTGGCAGGGTGTTAATACTTTGCTATCTACAGGATAAGCATATAAATGCTTTATGATGATGTCCTCGAGCAGCTTGCATACTGTGCTGCTTAGTGATATCGGTCTGTAGTTAGTTGGATCTTGCACGTTACACGAATACACTTGCATACACGAATCAGTGTATTAGGATGACTTGAGCCATTTTAGTCTTTTGAGAGGATGCCAGAAATCAAGTATTTTTTAAGTATAGAGTGAAGTATTTTGTCATCTATTCGGCATATCTTGGTAAGAATATCTTAGGAATGAGGGCCGAGGGAAGTGTCACGAGGGAAGTGATCCCATAAGGAGATGACGGGGACATCGACTAGTAAGCCCGCTGCGCGAACACACGCGCTGTTCGTATGAAAGTGACGTACGATTTCATATGATGTAATGATACGCAAGAACGCGCTCGCCCAATGGAGAGTGCGATGATCCCAGCCGTCGCGTCGGTTGCAGAATCAGTTACGGAGTTACGTGGTGAGGTCAAAGTTTTACGCATAGGGAAACTACCCTGCGACAGGCTATAAAAAAGGCAAGCATACGTCAGCCCTCTTCTGGCTGATCAACTCTGGGATGTCCAGCAGGCCCACGATGCGGCCGAGAGGCTTGGCCTTCCGGTTCCCACGTGGGAGCGGCCCGCTTCGTGAAGACTCAGGATCTGCAGGACTTCATTAAAGTTTTGCCATACCATACCATACGACAGCCCGTAAACGTTTCAAGCTGAATGCCAAATTACTTTATAAAGAATTTATCTATATTTAATAAAACCATTAGACATAACAGTTCATCAAGTATAAAGCAAAACTTATCACTGCGGCCGGTTTTCGCTATTTCTCTGCTATCTTGGCGCATTGTAATTCGGGCACCTAGAACAAAGTTACGGATATCTGACGCTACCGAGGTCACTGTTCTTGAAGTATACGACGTGCGACCGAAAGCCCGTCTTGTCACGTGCTTCTTCCTCTGGCAAGAAGAAAGGGCGAGCCAAGCCGAGAAGCGTGGAAGGGATGTCGGAGATGGGACGCCTCACCGCCTTCTATTGTGCGACAACAGGCCTTGCGTGGCGAAAGGATCACCGCTGCGCGGCGGGTCTTACCGGTGTGCCGTGGCGACCGCAAGGCGCCTGGACTTCAAATGCCGCGGAAGAGAATCTGAGTGCGCAACCTACAGCCGACGCTACAAGCTATTTCGGCTTCATTCGAAGGGCAATGCACTCTATACTGTAGAACAACAAAGTCACACCATTCCTTGATTTAAACGCAATGGGACGAAGTTAAAACACTGGCTAAACTCGTTAGTTCTGGGTGCCATGCTGCGTTGTTGTTTGAAGACAGGCCCTACACCCTTCTATGAGGGAATACAGCTGAGGCTGTATCACACTAAGTCGATACAACACTGATGCCGACAAGACGCCAACATGACCCCGACGTCAGGGATAGGTGGACTATATAGTCGTGAGACCTTGTCGCTGAGAGACATTTTGTCGCAGTAGGAAGACAGAGATCCCGACCTGACCAATGACAACGAGTCGTCATAGTGTGACAGGTTTTCGCGGAAACAACACCGGCAAAAACCAGTCTGCCACCTTCGTTTAGCCGGTCTTGGAGTATAGTCGGCCGCTGAGCGGAAACAACGTACAGGCAACGCGATTGACACAGCGACTACGCTTGTATATTTGTTTATTCACACTCTAAGTGATTCTAAACGTTCTGACGACGCTGAAATGCACAACTGTCAGCCTTTGCCAGCTGCCCGCATAGAGTTTTAGCCAATGTCGATCTTGTTCAGCGGATATTAGGTCTAGCATAGCGGACTAGTTCGCACGCCCATTACTGACCGACCTGAACTAAATGATAAGAAATAAAGACGTAGGAAACTGCTTTTATAGTTCAGCCTTGTCGATAGTGACTCCAAATACAGCGTGCTTCACTTCCTACGGCGCCCACGCAAGATGCGGTAAGCGGTGGCCCGACGCGCAGCCATTTCTACGTCACCGTTCTCGATTGAAGGCTGCCGGTCGCCCTCGCCAGCGCTTCCATGAACGAAAGGCGACTACCCAGAGGCATAGTTTCGTATTCATTGTTACGCAGGCCCATTTCTTCGCATCCTATGCCAAACGGGCAACAAGTGATGGCTTCTACAGCACTGATAAAAATAAAAGGAACGAGTGTCACCTGCCGGAATCGGCGGCGAAAATTCTACGGCAGCCTTGTCGGTGACGACAAAGCCGCCGGATTACCGTCTGTCGACTATTGGCGTCAGCGCAGTGTGACAGGGGCGCCGACACTACGTGTATCGTTGTCGCAGGAAGTCGGCAGAAAATCAGTGCCGTGTCGACTTAGTATGTGACCGGCCATTCAGGAAACCCATAAAGTTATACTAACTGTTTCCTCATGGAGTTATACTAACTATATGAGGAAACCTCTTTGTTAACAGCTTTACATGTGGCTTCACTAAAAAAAAAGCGTGAAACTGCGTGCACATACTGAAATAGCATACGCCTCACTGCTCAGTCCAAGCCATAACCGCCATTCCAGCGAGGGTTAAAAGATAGAAAAGAAAACGCACTGAAGCACTGATTCAATTTAAGAATGAGAAAATGCATGTCTGTGTTTGTGACGAAGCGAGTGCCGTTGGGAACCTTTTTAGCCAACGAGGTAATGTGGGCTTTGCACAGCACCGACATTAATTATGAAACAGCTTCTGTTCCTCTGTTTAATAATCATCGAAGTATAACTTCGTAGTAATATAGTTTTGAATACATAAGCTTCGAAAAATAAATAAAGCAAATATACTACATTTTGATTATTCGTTCCTTTTTTTGTTGCTACTTGGATAACTTAGGCTTACATTTCAAACTGCCACAGAGTTTTCTAGCTCCTCAAGTTTACTTAAGTAGTGCAACATAATAATCATTAATATGCACACTCTGCCTTTGCCTATCTCTGTTTTAAACATACCAATGCTCATAAACGAGAAAACCTCCGCAGCAATTGAGATTCGTGCGTATACGTTGACAACCTATGGCTATCGTTGCAAACACTGGCTATTCCTGGACAGGTAAACAAAGTGAACTTCGCAGTCACTGAAACTGATTAATGAAGTCACTGAACGTCAAGCAGTGTTGCCTCAAAGGAATGAACAGGGATGTTATCTTACATACCAGTCGAAAGGAATCGCTCAAAGCATCTACAAAGGCGAAGCAGCATAGGTCTTATAAGCATGCCTGATGAGAAGAACTGCTGCCTCGCAAAAGCAGACAATGTTTAGTGAGGCTATTAGTAGAAAAGATGATTTCCCATAAATTGAATTGGTTTCTGCAGGAATAGGGCCTCTTAAATGTACTGCAGACCCGCTTTCAGATCACTACCACGTGTCTGAAATAAGCAGCATTGGTAGAAATGTTCGCCTTTAACAAAGGTAAGCAAAAGTAAAAATGATGTAACAAAAATATAACAAACATTATTCTATAATAAAAGGAGAATAGAACATATTTCAAGAATGATTCAACTATTTCACTTGTACTAACTTCAGTAAATGGGTTATGTCCAGAGTTTAGAATAGCTTAAGACATTAATTGAATTTTGTTCCTTTGCAACTTCTTTATCAAGGCTTAGGACTAATAGTTCTATATCTCCTTAAACGAACGTTTCTAAATGTTACATTTATCCAGTATTTTTACACAAAACAAACTGCATGCATTAAAGGAACATATAGCACTTGAATAGCATGTGGTATAAAAATAACGCAACATGTATAAATTTAGTGCAATCGTTGTTAATTCACATTTGTAGGACAAGCCGCTGGAATGCTATTTTACGCGTAGCCGGATTCTTCAGGGATTTCGCTCTTATTAATCGTGTACTGGATGCGCGGATTTCATTTCCGCCATTACATTGAACCACAGCCATATTCACGTGTGATATGTTTTTTGAAAAGTAGTTCGCTGAGGCCAATTAAAGGTACAAAGTACGAAATCTCACAACTGAATGCTCATTTGCACGCGCAGTTTGACGCTGTAGTAGGCGTGTACTGCAAAAGTCTAAATAAATAACTTCAAAATCAGTGTGACTGAAGGATTACTTGAAATTCTATGCATTCGGGTTCTATTTGACCTTACCATTCTAAAAAAAATTGCTGAACACTGTTTTCCAACGTCAGAATTTGCAATGCTTGCGTAAACTGCGCACTGGATTATGGTTTTGTAGTGCTGCACGGATATTAAAAACTTCAAATAGAAAGGACAATCTCGCAATTCATGCATTCATATGTTCACATATCCGTCGTTTAAGTCCCCCAGCCTACGCAAAAACCTTAAGCCAGTTCTGCAATAAGTTTCAAATCATATTGCAAACACTCAGAGCATGTGTTTGAATGTGTTCAGAGCATACTGTGGACAAAGGTTTCAGGCAACAAGTCACACGTCTTCGGAGGCTGGCTATTCAAATAATTTTGCGATGTCAGCGAAATAAAGTGCCCTCCTAAATTGTAGAAAGTATCAGCATCGACAAGAATGTCACTGTTGACTCTTACGCCTATCGTGAAGTGCTGTGTTTTCCCGCTCCGTACAAGCTAGGCAGCCTTCGCCGGAAAACAAAACCGGAAAGTTATCGGAATGAGAAAATGTAAGGAAAGCAAAGAAATTAGTTTGTTCAGTACATTGTTTAAGTCTTACCGCTTCATGTCAATTTGCGGATAAAGCTACGAAGGACAAGCGGCCACACGATAGACAGCATGAGCACTTCTTTTTGAGGCGTGGAGCTGTCATCGCAATTTTTAGGATGCTATTGTGGTAGGCATAGACGTGGCGTGAGATTACTCGTTTTATCATATAAGCTAGGTTGATAGCGATATTTCGTTATGCGAATGTTAGTAAATCCCCCCGTGTCGTGTCAAATAAATAATTAGAGTTTCTGCCCATGAGATTAAACGTGACTAAGCATTTAAATGCAGTGACAGTTTTTTTTTTGTGTGTGTGTACAAGTGGTACAAGTGGTTATGTCTAATCAGGATGTATCGGTGGGTTAGGTGGTTTGTTGCCGCTATCGTTTCAGAGACAGTACTTGCTGAGACCTGGACGAACGCTAAATCCTACGCACGTCAGCAGTCGTGTTTGTGTGTGTTTTAATGTTCGTCCATGTCTCAACAAGTGTGTAGCCTTTGAAACAATGATGATTATTTTTACATACGTGCTCTTTAACGCACTTGGGAGGGGGTATAGGCACTGCTTTGATACTTGCAAATGAACGTAGTTATTGGAAATTAGGGCCACGTGCGTGCGCTAATGCTCAATTACTGTGTCCCATTCTTGTTTGCGCTACACTAGCATTGTAACAGGAAATCATAAATGGAGTTCAAGGAAGTTTGGGAGCCAGGGTAGTGATGTTTGAGGGTGTCTACATTCTTGTTTCCTGATACGTGCGGCTGAACTACTGCTGTGCGATGTGGTGGACAATAATTAAGAGGAGCAGGATAGCTTCTGCCCAAGGTCTCACGAAAACTTTGTGCCATTTCGTCAATAATCATGATAAATGAGTGAAGTTAAAGCAGTGCAATTTAGTGTTCAATAATATGGCAGCTAAAACATTCATTACAACCGCTATGTGAGTTGGTCAGCCCAGTATATAGCTCCTCCTCCCTGCCGCGGTTTCTTATATACCGTTCACACGAAGCATTTTTGATCACGATCGAGCCCTATCGAGATCGAATTGTTCGGTCGTGATGGGCTCTGTCCCGCAACTTGCGCAAAGGAGCTAATCACGCCAGACAAGTTATACCTTGATGAGGCTCGAATGCAATCGAAGGTACCCGTGCGACACCTGTGCGACACATGTATTAATAATATGCAGAGATTTAGCAAATTCTTCTTGGTAGGTGAGAAAGATCCTAAAGACAAAGTTTGAGTTTTCCTTTCAGCATAGTATTGAAGGCCCTACTTTATCCGGCAGGTTTAACATCATTGCCACAGTGAATGACCTTGGCCAGCAATGTCCCAAACCATAGTTAAGCAACGGATTCGTTGTTATGACACGTTAGACCAGAAAAACTAAACTGCTGGTCACCTCCCGATAACACCGTTTACTGCAGGTCGCCTCGCAGCACGGAAGCCTCCTGCTTTCATATCGTAGACACGGCGACACTTACCAGAAACATTTTGACAGAAGGCCCGCCGATAGTCCGAACAGTTGGTTTCTCTCCTTTTCCACAGTGGTGACACATGTCGTCCGCACTGTAACGAAGGCACAGAACGAGGCTCGCACAAGTGGGAGCATCCCAGTGGCGAGGTGCCTTTTATGCGTCGTTACAGGAGCGATCGTGGGAGAGTGCGCGTTGTTATGAGCGCGTTACGGCCGCAACGACACGGATGAGGTGCCGTCCCGGAGGAACTTGGTGTTCCGGATGCTGCCGTCTGCCTCTGTTTCGGCTGGCCGCCTGCGGGCACAAAAGGCTTACTCGCGCGCACACGCTATCCCACAGTCTCGAGGCGCGAGAATAGGCGTCTTCTCTCTGCAGAGCAGCACAGGCGTCGTGGCCATGGCCGTGTCGCGGCAGAATTGTTCACGCGAGACTTCGCTCCTGCTGCGCTGTGCAGACCCGCGGGGCCTTGCCCGGCCCCGAATTCGGCCACTGGCTTGATTTAATGCGGGCTACGCTTTCTTCGATTCGCATAGCGGACGATGCGCAGAGAGCGTCGTTCCATTGTCTGCGAGGGAGTTCCCGGATAAGAGTCACATAGAAGGTCTAGTGCCAATGGACTTTTATGCGCGGTGATCTCCACTATGTCCTATACCTCGGTAGAATCGTCGAGACGGGATCGGGCTTGCTCTTGGCAACGTTCGCGTGTCACAGAGAATTCAGACACATGGGCGTAGGCTACCCGAGCTTGAGCACTTTCTTTTTCTGGCAGCCTGCATTCACCAACCTTTCGGCGGCCTGTCATTTCTTAATGTTGTCTTTCGTTGTCGTTTTTTTTTCAGTTGTTTTCGTATTGTGCTCCGAAGACAACGACAAGAGAAAGACGGGGAGCTGTTTCCTAGGACACAAAAAGAAAATTTTCTTTCTCTGAATGCTTATCGAATGTTTGGAGCAATCCGGATTCGGAGAGGACAGGACACGTGATATAACCCGCCATGGAAGATGTCACGTGTTATATTCAAGCTGAGATTGGTGGACTCGTTTTTAATGTCAAAGGAGCGCTGTTTTCTCCCTGCTGGTTCTGGATTTCCTACAGTGACGCCCCGCGAATGCCTTACATTGAACGCTCAAGCTATATTTTCTTGTGGCTGTTAAACCATTATAGTAAAAGTGAACCTTATTTGGTGCTCCGCAGCAATAGCCTCTCCAGCTAGGAGCCAGCACGGGCCAGAACTGCGGGACAAGAAGATTTATGAACGTGTGAGAAATATCATGCCGTACGCTCATGCGGTGTTTACGCATATGCATGCAAGCTGCCGCTGTCGGTACGGAAAAGCATAGCGTTGGCAAGTGAACTATTTAAACCCTATTTAAAGTCAACCCTATTCAAAGAATAATAAACTGAAACTTAACACGAAAGTATACTTCTTAATTTGATATTAGAAAACTTTCGATGAACTTTTTTTGGAGCAACAAGTGTATTAAGTATTACTGTTAAATAAAGAAACAAATTTGAGATTAAAAATAAGTGGTTTCCATTTTCAATGTCATAGGTGTATCTGCAGCCCAGTATAAACAAGATAAGTGAATGAGCTGTGCGATTTACATTCACTTTTGTAAGTATGATATATTCAATTTTGGTTCAATTTTGGTTCATAATCCATGTTGAAGCTCAGGAGATAGATATATACTACACATGTGACGGTACTGTGACAAGCTCCTTAGCAAAACCCGAACCAGCCTACTAATGTCATTGACCTATTATTCCCCATTTATATTTCTTGCTACATGAACAATACTGGCCCAACAGAAGAAATGATTGCGGATAATGGCAAACAAGGTTCATGCAGTTTCACGGCACCTGTCTAGGCTTCTTTTTTTTATTCAAAGGGTGATGTCCTATATGGCGGGGTCGTTCAAGTGAATGGAAATGCCGGTTAGAGGCTGTTTGCTTAATACTGAGGTACGTGTATTTCATATGTACATAGCTTTATGCATTAATCGACGCCATTAATCGGCAGCGTTAACTTTTGTTACACCACTTTTTGTCGTAGTTCTGTCGCCAAGGCGGTCTACTGCTGAGCCCAGGCTTACGAGTGGGTTCGATATCCTGTCGCGGCGGCTGCATTCTGTTGGTGGCGCGGTACAAATCCGCAATCATGTTGCTGCACTTGAATGGTCGAAATCCATCCGGCGCCGTTCACACATATATAGTGACTCTCAGAGCCTACGTATAATGCGTGCTTGGACGTTAACAACAGTTGCAAGTTGCAAGGCATTACGTGGGCCAGTAGCCTCACCCAAGCAATACAGCAATGGCCAGAAGGGCCGTCTTAGATTTATACATTGGGCTCTACTGGACTCCCTGCTTTAGTATTGCCGCAGAATCGTGAAGTTGTATACACGCACCACCCTTCTCTTCATTGTCACCTATCGAAACTGGTTTCCTTGCTTCACCCATTTCTCCAATGCAGAAGAGCACGCTACTAAGAGCCGGCTGTCTCTGCCTTCCTGCTCATAAGCCATTCTCTCTCTGCCGTGTTACTGCCTATTGATCAGTCAACTAGCTTGCCTCTCACGATTACCTATCATAGGTGAGTTTTTCGTTTTGAGAACAGCGGAGCAAAACACCACTTGTCCCGTTGGACGGGCCCGGCAGTCGAGGATGATATCAGTACGATTGCAGAACGCAAAAGCACCAGCGGGGCGTATAGTGGGGATAGTGTGCCCACATACTTGAAATTTTCATTACTATAAACTTCTCTTGATGAATGAACTAATACGGAAACGCTGATGGTTAACTTTAGACTAATGGTGGCCATGTTTGTTGTTGTTGTTGTTGTTGTTGTTGTTGTTGTTGTTGTTGTTGTTGTTGTTGTTGTTGTTTTACGTGACGAATGGTATAAACAATTGTGCGCACACAAAGTGGGCTTTTTAGCCTTCGCCCTTCGGTTTGAAACCAACAATATTTCTACGTGCTACTTTACCAATGCAAAATTTTCAACTTCGGAGAGCGCGAAAACAGATAAGTCCATCTTAGGGCCTGCGTTTTATAGGGACGGCCTATCGCGTAAACTTTTGGCACCGTATACTTTTACGGACAGAGTAAACAGACTCATTCAGAAATAAACAATGGAAACATAATGAGACCATTTCAAGCGGCGCACTAGCTCAGGACACTCGCCGTGCAGTAGGAGCACACAGTGTTGACAACAAACAAAAGGCAAAAACAGATATCCACAATTTTCACTTAGCCATTTTATTCAAAAAAGACGATACACGGAAATATTTTACTGACTGACGAGCGCACACACACAGACAGCGAAATACTGACACACGAGATAGCAACGAACATTTTGAAGTGATGAAAGTTGTCGACTGTGCGGCGTGGACTCCACGGTTTACGGACACAAAGGAGAAAGCTAACGCAAAGAAAGGTACGATAAATGTTTACATGTAGGCAAGGCCAAGCTGAAAAAATAAAGTCGTGTTGGGCGGAATAATTTTCGTCGCTGATAACTTCTATGAGCTCCGAAAAGGGAATCGAAATTGAGTGTTTAAATGTGCAGAAAGTATGGTTAAAGTGCGTATCAAACTTCATACTTTGAGTGGGAAGTGCATTTCAGTCATCACAGTTGCACTTTTTAATAAGTAGATGTCTCTGAGGGCGAATATGTAAGGAACGCAGAGAGAAGCCTATACGAATCTATTATTTGACAATATGTGAGTTCCAGATGGACAGCTGGGAATGAGCGTTAGGAGGACGAAAGCACATCGCCTGAAAATAGGTGAACCATTCTGATGGCTAACGTGGTGAGTCTTATGGCGCGTCGCTCACTGCTGACTGACGAATGCCCAAGTGGAGGTACGACTCTCCTCAAGTGACTCACGCAGGATGGGAACCGACGCTGGTGCAGTCATGCAAAAATATCGTCACCCTTCGGTGTGTCAGGTGTCGCAGAATCCCGTTGCGTTGAATGTGGAGCCCTTCCTCTGCCTGGAACACAGATGCACAGAAATCGATTGACGGAAGAAATTTTACACCTGGGAACAAATGTAAGCAGTCTATGATAACTGCCCTAGAGATAGTGTCACTAACGACAACACTTTTTGTGGAACATACAGGTGTATTTCGCCTTGTTTCCTTTTCCGCCAAAACTCGCAGTGAGGCTTCAAAACAATTATTCGCCAACCATACTGTCGAATCCCATAAATGGTCCGCGCTGTCGCACTTGATAAGGAAGTGCACTATGACATCGAAGTTTTGTTAATGTGGGACCATACTCACAAAACAGATGGTACGCTGGAGCAGTCCGTAAGCACAGGTTCGGTTATTCACGACCCCGAACATCCTATTGGTGGGCTGGTGCGAAGCAATGGGTACGAGCCAGAAGTTTTTAAAAATCACGACATTATTCGAAAGACACACCTCTTGCCGCCAAGCCAGTAAGAAAAAAAATTACAAATGATAATAACGGAAATCAGTGTCCAAACAGGCCTGATTTAGGGTTTGTCTTTAAGATTTGTAATGTTAAGAATCGTACGCATCCCCACATCCCTAGGAACAGACGCTGGCGTACCATAGATAAAGCCATACATCTGACAAACACAAACAAGGATTGTTGTTGGTCACTTTAACGTTAATTGTCGAGAGCGCAACTGGCGCCTTCACTGCCTAGTGGACACTCACCGGGCTGTGAACTACTGCTTGGCTCGCACTACCGTCGGTTGTGGTAACAGGCTCTGCGCGGCTTTCTTGATGGAGGTCGGCGACTCGGTCGCGTAGTTGTTCCGACTGGTCACCGTGCCCCCTCCGTCACCAGCGAAGCCCGTGAGCCCCTGGACGCGGCCAAGCAGCCCCCTCACGTGCAAGTCGCTGAGTCCCCGGCGAATATCCTTGGCCCGGCCGTGCACCGAGTGGATGTTAGAGAAAGGCATCAGGATGATTCTGCACGAAGGAACCCACAGATGTCGTCGAAGATGCGTGAAGGGGTGTTAGTCGTTAGGTTCAACGTTTCCGTCGAAGTCACTGACGTTTATATGGCATCCCGGTTTTGAGCCAACGAAGCACGGTTGCACACTGTGGGTGTGCATTTAAATGCAGCGATGGTGGCTACACCATCGACGAGAAAGGGCAAAGCGCGAGCTCATACGTGCGTGCAATGCATATCGTAACGTAGTAAAACATTCTTCGTTATCGCAGCGACGTCGTTCTAAACAGCTGGGACCATATCAGCTCGGTTCGCTACCGTTATTCTGTCATGAGTCATATCGTCTTGCTAGATTTCGCTTAGACGTTTGTCGTCTTCAACGAGGGAAGTCTCACGCATTCAACAAAAAAAAAAGATGCCATCCACCATACTTCAGCAGAATTGTGCTACACTCACGAGGATCGGATATCTTCTTCCCCAAGCTCCCACGCATGACGAAATCTAGTGAATTATGTTCCTTTTTCTTGCCCTTTATTCCTGCATTGGCACAGAATACTGTTCATTTTTGCAATTGACGTCAGCGCTAGTACTCTGCTTCTGTTCTGTGCCTTGCATTCTCTGTACGAGAAAAATATAAAAATGAAAGGCGGGGAGGTCAACTAGACGCACGTCTGGTTTGATATACCGTGCCCAAAGTAAGGGAATAAGGAAACAAACAAAAAGAGAAAAAGAGGGATCACTAGCTGCTTGCACACACTGGAAGAGCACATCACACCAAATAAACAGATATTGCGGCCAGTCGACTTGGGACATTCAAGCGAACTAGTTATTTCCTGAGCTTGCGACAGACAAGGCTATAAGACCCAATAAAGCATCGTTGTCTATTAAGCGAGCGATGAATTTAAAGCAAAAAGAACAACCGGACGGTTGTCAAGCAAGTCTTCAAGCTTGCATGACGCCTCTCCGGCAGCAAGAAAACAAAATACTTGGCTAAAGTAAGGGTGTGTGCGCGTGAGAAAGAGAGAGAGAGATCGATATTCTTTTTACAAACTGTCAGAGCTGTGGTAGCTAGTAACACGCCATGCGCTGCTTT
>NC_134569.1:145961566-146041566 GCF_050947875.1 Dermacentor variabilis
GGTACCCGTTATGTCAGTAGGGCTGGCCTCCAAAATTAAGCCCGCCAATCTTCTCGCTTCAACTAACGCTTCTAATAACCAGCATCATAGTGGTCACATTAATTCAGTGGAACTTCCGTAGCCTCTCGACAAACCGCATCCCCTTGCATCAATGGCTCCTTAAGCAAACCACACTACCTCATTTTATCCTACTACAAGAGACAAGGCAAACCAATAACATCCCAGGCTATCGAGCTCTGCACGCCAACCTCGCCGCGCTACTGCTTTCCACGTATGTTCGCTGTGACATCGCTTATGAACAGGAAGACGTTCCATCCACGTTACTTCCATATGTAACAGCCCTTTCTTATTAGCACCATCCTCTCATACTTCTGAATGTCTACAATCCCCCAAATTCTGCCACCATACTGAAATGCAGCGCAACGAGACGACACAACAGAAAGGAAGACGAACACAGGCGCAATACCAATGTTGTGCATCCCGTTGCGCTGTATTTCAATATGGTTCTCGTGCCAAGATACCAACTAGCCCAGCATTCAACTCTTTTAACCTCTACCACAATTCTCGCTGCTTTCTTTCATTTCATTCGATTCTTTCCAAAACAACGTGACCTTATTCTTGGTGGAGACTTCATTGCCCGAAATACCATCTGGGGATACCCAGGTGGTATTTCGGGCACTGCGCCCCTCTGCGATCTTCACGCACACACTATGCAGCACTCATATACACTCACCAATATACCAGACACACCCACACGGGATGGACACGCGACGCGACGTCAAACAACGCCTGACCTCACCTTTCACCATGGGCACGATTCTCCACAGACTTGGCAAGTCCTTCCGGACACACTCCTATCCGACCATTACATAATTTAAATTAAGTTTACCCTCACTCACAAACCCAAAAAACATGTCACCCAGAGTAACTGGGACCCCTATCACCGCCTGCGAGTCTGGAAGTCAACTCCAAATTATAATGTGTGGGTGGGCTCGCTGCTGTGAACGCGATCCCAGGCCACCAACACTGCAGAAGCTAACCCTCCGTCGGGCCGCCCCGACCAACATCTCATGCGTCTCTGGAGACGTCGTAAACATCTTAGCCACATCCGCACCCAACCTAACGAAACTGAGCTTAGACACGTTAGACGCACTCAACACGACATACTATTTCATTGATCCACCTATGACACAAAAAATTTGGATCACATATGCGAGTCTATCAACTCTTCCCCCCCCCCACCCCAATAATTCAGCCTGTGTGTTCTTCCGGTCCCTCTTTGGGGTCAATCTGATCCTCTCTCCGCAGTCCAAAAGTACCTCTCCGATCATGGTGCTACTTCCCGCCTTCAACAGGTCAAGGATATGTACATCCCTCCCCAACTCCCTTCCCTGTACCCTAAATACACAGGGCCTCCCAATAGCGGTTTCGACAACCCATCCACTCTACTCGAGATGGAACGAGCCTTGGCTCCAAATGAGGCTGGTACAACTCCGAGCCCGGACCACATCACCTACTCCCTGTTCAAGAATCTGCCTGATTCGGCTAAAGAATTTATTTTACAGAAGATATATGAGCACTGGACCACCAGCACTCTCCCCGATGAATGTACCTCTTTTACCATAACTCTCATATCAAGGCCTGAAAAGCCCACCGCCTTCTCCAACCTGCAACCCATTTCACTCACTTTTCCTGTGCCTGGAAACGATGGAACGCATGGTGATCGCACGTCTTACGAACCTTCTCGACGATACCCACTTCTTTCCACACAATCGGATTGGTTTCCCTCCCCACATGTCTACTCAAGACCTCTTTCTTCTTCTCTAGGAAGCTTTATTCTTTCAACAAGCGAGGCATCAAGTTCACGTATTTGTCACTGTGGACGTGCGCAAGGCTTTCGATACCCTACTCACGACGCTATCCTCTTCTTCTCCAAGACACCGGCTGTGGATGTTGACTCTAGTCTCACGTTTCTTCTTTAATCCCCTCCCGACGAGCTCAATTCCGACTCTGGCACGCGTTATCCCCGCCCATCTCACTCACTCGCGGAACACCTCAAGGGGCCGCGCTCTCTCCAACCCTTCTTAGTCCTGGGCTTGCCCCTCTCGCAAAGGCCTTGTCTGGGATTCCCGACCAACACTCCATTCTCTATGCTGATGATATAACCGTTCGTTGTACTCACGGGTCACCGGGAGAGATGCGATTCACAGCCCGCTGAGGTCTCAACCTCATTTCCAAAAAAACTTTCCCGCCCGCGGACGAGACACACCTGTATAAGAAAACTCTGAAGCAGCGCTATAAACACCTCCGGCATTCATTGCAGACTCTTCCGCCACCACACGCTTTCCTCTCCACTGCCCGAGTACACACCCTCAGAGCCATGCAGCTGAACACTTAATTTGGTCACTCCGGTACGCCTATATCTTTCTCGTTAGCGCTCCGACCCCTTATGTCCTAACTGCCCCTCTACATACGCAAATGTAGAGCACATCCTTTTCTCTTGCCCTGCAAACCTACAATCACCTCACTTCCCTAACTCCTAACCTCCACACTGGCGGGTGTGGTTCTGGTATAAAGCTTTGTGCTTTATATATATATATATATATATATATATATATATATATATATATATATATATATATATATATATATATATATATATATATCGTTACCGTCGCCATCGCCTTGATGCTGTCATCGCACGAAAGCTCGCGTCACGTACACAACACAAACGCTTTCCATCCATACACAGGCACATTGGTTCATGTTAACGCCTTTCAGGACCCCAAACGGTGCTGGATACCAAGCTACATGGAAAATGTCTCACATAGCATCTATTCTCAGAGCGCGTGGGATTTGCGTATTATCATTATATTTAAATTATCGTTTCCCTAAAGCTCCGCTTCACGTAGATTCCAGCATGTGTGCTGGATCACTAAAATCCTTTTCACTTCATTTTTGCAAGAGGCTACTGAAAAGAAAGAAGGGACCAGTTGTGGAGCACGCCACGCAATGGGGTAGAAGATAAAGCAGCACCAAAATGGATTCTTGATCCATCGCCTATTCTGGTCACGTGCTATGCTTTGATGGCTGAACAACAACAAAATTATGCAGGTGCCATGTACAGTGGGAATCGAAGTCATGCGAAGCGTTTTGCGGGTAGCTGACTATGGCGTTAACCCTGCGGTAGTTTGCTCCTTAACTACCTCTTTGAACGCCTCGACGAGTTCGAGCAGGCATTCATTGCATGCTGAGCGTAAGAAAGAACGTGGGCTTGCCTAGCTACTCTTTCATTGCGATCACGTTACTCTTCCTTTGCGCCCAGTAGTACCGTAGTTGCGCGCTATCCTCGAGCTGCTCAAGTAAACCCCCCAGGAAAGCAAAGACTGATTTGACGCACTTTTTGACGAAGCTGCGCCCTCCAAGAGATTCTTTGGTAGCCTCAAAAGCCGATGCCGTCGATCCCAGTCGCTGTAATGACGTTGCCGTGCTGGAATTCGGCGCTGCGCCCTATCGTGCTCAAACTTCATGCACTAGAACAGGCTTCGACGCTTGACTAAACTGCCTGGTATATATGAGAAGTGCTGTGAAAGTATGGTGCGATCGTGGGGAAGAACGGGAAGGCGGCGTGTTGCTGTTCTGCGTTCGAATAACAATGCTCGTGGGAAACTTGCTTTTGAATCATTGTTCGCACGGAGGCGGCCACCAACCAGAGTTCCGCAGCCGAGATGCCCGAATCTTCTTACGCGGCCTACTTGGCTCGAGCGGAGCTAATAGGCGAGAATCAGAGGCGAGAGTCGGATGCCGAAGCTCGAATGGCGACTATCCAGCGACCACAACGGCATCACGAACACGCGCCTACACTCAGCGGCTCAAGTTTGTAGGCACCTCCAGCAGCGCGGCGGCCTTAGAAGGCTAGATAGACAAGCTCGAAACTCTTGAAGTTCACACAGAATGCTACGGGATTACGCAGTCATAAAACAAATAACACCTACATATTCTCGCTACAACAAACGCTAGGAATTAAGAGCAGAATTTCTTTATTAAAGCAAACCTTTCTATGGCTTATTTTCCCAGGATTTGGCGCACTTGTGTGGTCGGCCTCTGCCGAGAAAATATTAATTATTGCGCTGTGTCCAGGCTTGGTCCATTCTAGTCGGTGCGCTACCCCGGCGAACAGTCATAGCAAAATGGGCAGATACCGGATACATATGCGTGGTCACGTGGGCCACGTGGAACGCGTGGTAGGGGTATCCCCGTCGTATACCGAATTGATCGACTGGCAGGCACGATATCGTTGTGACGCACGCAAAACGCTGCGCAGAACACGATCCCTTTTACAGCATTTAATTACCCGCGCGCGACTTTTGGGGCCGCAGAGAAAGATACCCCGAGAATTTTTTATCATAGTTGTGTCGGAAGATTTTATATGACTGAACAGGCAAATACAGTAGCGAACGAGGACGACTTTGTGGACATCGTAAAGAAGTCAGTTTTTGCAATGGGGTTCTCGCAAAGAAGTTCATCTTGAAGCACACGTGAGTCGCACTAAACCAGTAGAAGGAATCGCTAAAGTCAGCTTATTTCTCTGGTTTCTCCATTGTTACACGTGCTCTCTACTTCATTTTATAACAAACCGCTGAGCTTTGCCACGGCAGCAACGTCACCTTTGAGGCGGCATTATGTTGTCTGCCACGGAAAGCTTTTTTTTTATAACGTCACCTTGAAAAACAAACAAAGCCCTCTGTAAGCGCGGAGCGTTCGCGATTTGTCATGTCGTGTGCGCAACGCATAGTGCCAGCGTGTGTAATGAATAAAGTTCTCGTCGTTTAATGCAATGGTGACGGCATAGTGTGTCGGCATGACGTGAACCGGCAGATCTACGCAACGCTGTTCAGTGCCTCTCTTCGGCTTGAAAAGCGCAGACAGATTCACTGCGGCAGTCGACGTCGGCGGTAGGCTCGTTGACGTAATGGGTGCTTTCGTCGTATTCTGCAGCGGTTTTGTCCGCCTTGGTGATTGTAGTTGGAGCAGTCGCGCCGGCTATTTTCGCCAATTCCGTGTCCTTTGGGACGACCCGTGGACCCCGAGTCTGACCCCGTTATTCGAGCGCGCGAAGGCGCAGCTAAGCGTCCAAAACGAGCCCAAAAAGCCCAACTGCGAATGAGGCAAAGCGGCGATGCGAAACGGCAACGTAGAGAGGAAGCCGAAGCTCGCAGACAGCGGCTTGCCACAAGTTTACTTAGCACTGCGGCTCGTTTTTCCTTGCAAGAAATTCGACTCCTCCGAGCGTATAACATAGTGCATCACCAAGTGTGCAGCGGGCTTTCGCCTTCAAGTGTTCCAAGAGCGTAACATGCTGCCGAACTTTTTTAAATCTCCGGTTGATTAAAAAAAGGGCAGAGGAGAGACTACGCCTAACCCCAGGTCCAAATAAACATACCTGCGGAATACGGTAACGCAACCTTGTTAATGTGACTTCATGTCGCCATGGTGACACTACCGAGAATTCAAGGGAAGTGCAGATGCTGGATGTCTTAACTCAACAATATTGTTGGTTTTGTAGAACATTGTTCAAAACATTAGTTTTCACACCGTGACGAAGAGAATTACGCCGTAGCCGGCAATACGGAAACTATTATGCAATCGAAGGAAGCTTTGCTATAAGCGAGTCCATTTTGTTTAATTGTTATTCGGTCGATGACGTTCCACATTCATGGCACGCACCCACCAAGGGGGGCAGGTCAAAAATCTCGGGAAATCTTTATTCCGAAAGGAGACACGTTATGGATCTACGATCGCGGCTGCCGTCGAGCAACCCCAGTTTATGCTGCGTGAGTTACACGACGTTCGTCGGGCAAGTTCCGCGGCGAAATAAAAGCAAACAGAAGCAGATTACACTACACCTAAAAAGTTTCACAGAATCAGACAGCGCCGTCCGAAACCAGCGAAGCACCGCAAACGAAACGCCCCTCTGATCACAGGCTGGGGCAGTAGCTGGTCTCGTTGATGTGGGTGCAGTTGTAAGCCGCGTGGAACTCGCGCATGTTGGCCAGGGGCAGCATGCAGCGCAGCCGCGGAGAGAGCACGCCTCGTTTGCCCCCGTTTCCGTCGAAGGCCGCTGAGCACGCGAGCAGGCAGAAGCGGGCGAAGAAGACGCGCTGCTGCGTCTGCCACTGCTCCTGGGCCGCGCTAACGCTGCGCGCCCAGTGCAGGGCTCGACGCTGCACCACCCTGCGCATCGCGTCGAAGGCGAGGCGCGCACCGCGGCTCCACGCGAACAGGGAACGCTCGAGGAGGCCCAGCTCCGACGTTGCGCTGCTGCTGTTGCCGCCCCCGCTGCCGTTTGGTTCCGTCCTGTTGGCCAAACGCTGCCAGCACTGCATTGTCCTGTAATGGCAGAAGCGAGTTAGCACAAATTTCGGCAGCACTTGCGCCAGGAGGGAACATAACGGATCGCCCCCTTCTAGGGAGGGAGACCTCGTTGGGGGTTCACTTCTACGTTATGCGGAAAATGTCTCGACTGCTACTTCCGATATCTAACAAACCATTATTGTGCTGGATTTCACGGCAAATTTATGCTGCTATGTTCGCTTGAGTAACAGCTAATTGTTTCCTGTAAGAATGTACGGCACTTCACTCCACAGGCTTGTAATGACTCTAGGACAAGGTGATATGATACTACCACGCAACACAACTTATCGCGAGCAAGAAGCAGTTGCAGTTGTTACTGATTGGCCTCTGGCGCACGCTTTATAACGTGACCTCCAACACTAGGCGCACATACAGCCATTATTCTTTTCGGCTAAACTTCGCAGGCTTTTTTTTTTAGCAAACACAGCCCACGGAACGCGGAGCACCATAATATATATTGCTCTTGGACGATATAGGAACATCACAGCCACGACGACAGCCAAAATTTGCCCTGGAGTGTCCATATAATAAAGTTCGGGAACCACGTCCTGGCACGGCTGCGTAGATTAGAAGGCGGACATGCGTCGCATTGGTCGAAAAAGTGCGCGTGCGTGCACCATTTGAGTCTCTGTTTATGGGCAGAGGTTTTAAACGCACCCGGAGAGCACTCCTTTCATTGCGATTAAATACGTGCATTGTATTGTAGAAGCAGAGAATGGGATCTTTGAGCAAAAGGCGCCAGTACTCGTCTTTTGTCGACGTGACAGAGCCTGTCCTTCAAGTACACACCCAAGCATCATTACTTGCATCTTTTACCTTTCTTGTAGAGCCATAGGGAGAGGGAGGGGGTTACATTTATGAGCCTTGAAATGTCAAAGATGTTACTGCTGGACTGGCGATTGCACAGCGCTTCAAGGCTGCTGACAGAGTGACTAACCATTTTCCCGCTAATATTTCACAACAGCTTCATTGCATATAGTTAATATAACCAACTCTAGAAGAAAGCTGCTCATAGCGTCCACGCATCGAAATTGGGAAACACAAGGGCGCCGCCATGTTGCTACTCGGGGCAGGCGCGCTGACGCAGACGACGAGATGACATTCAGAAGAGATGCGCAATCAACGCTATCCTGAGCCTTCCTCAGTACGGTAACGCCATCTAGTGAAGCACCAGCAAATATACCCTTTCATGCACTGTAACTTTTTCGTCAAAATTTTATAAAGAGTCATGGTACCTTGGGATAAATATACGGAATGAGCTTTACACATTGTCCATACGTACGCGCTACGTGTAAATTCTTGTTCATGCACCGTATTTTCTATATCTTTAGCGTTACCAAAATGAAAAGTAGCAACATGTCAGCGCCTTTGCGGTTGCCACTTTTCTCGCGCTGCTTTTCCCCTAGGGTTAATTTACTAACTGTACGAGTCAATCAACGTGATCCGGAGCTCGGATGGACGGATGGATGGATGCTGTGAGCATCCCCGTTGGAACGGGCGGTGCGCTGTTCCACCAAGCTCTTGTGATTATATTGCTCAAAATCTTACCCATCTTAAAAAAAGGGAAAAAAACAACGAATAATTTCCGGCACCAAACTTTCTGAACCCCTCCTGTTAACTTTGTTTTTGTACTCCTCCGTTGTTTGTCGTTTCCCTACTTTTCTTCCACCAATCTTCCATTCACCTCTTACTAATCTCTATTACGGACATGTTTACTTTCCCCTTGCTATCGCTGAATCCAAGGGCTTCAAGGAGGCCAGAGGTGCCTACATTAACCGCTGGGCAGATACCTTCATGTTCTAATAAAACATGCTTCCTTGCTTTACCGCAGCAAGCACATGTTTCTTCCTTTTGTGTCTCACTTTATAAGTGGGTGTTCTAAGGCATCCTGATCTAGCTTCCAAAAGTAATAAGCTTTCCCTTGAGTTATCATAAAATGTTTCTTCCCTGATTTCGTTTTTTCTTCTTAAGTATTGACTCATAGCAGGTTTCTTTCCATTGCCGCCACCCATGAGATTATCTCAGCCTCTCTGATTTTCCGCTTGACATTGTTTGTGGCCATGTTGCTTACCATACAGGTCGTATGCCTGCTGGTAAGCTTCCTAGTTATTTTGCTCCCCTGTGAATCAATGCTCTTTCTGTAGAAATATCTCAACACTCTCCCAGCCCATTTACTTTCTTCCATATTCCTCATTCTTTCTTCACAATCAATTTTACCCTGAGCTTCCCTCACTTCGATATTTGTCAAGCCGGCATAACCCTGCACAGCTTCATTTGTATTCTTGCCGTGAGCGCTCAATGCGAGGCGTCCTACTAACCTCTGGTTGCTATGGAGTCCTGACTGTACCCCTGGCTTCAAGCAAACAACCGCATTTCCAAATGCAAGTCCTGGATCCATTACACCTTTCCACATACCCCGGAGCACTTCGTACCTATTGTATCTCCATAGCGCTCTGTGTTTCAATATGGCTGCATTTCTTTTCCCCTTTGCTGTTATTTTTACTTTGTTTCCATATATCTGTTGCCTTCGTTTATTCATACATCAAGGTATTTATGTTATTTTGTCAGAGTTCCTTGCCTTGCATTGACACTGTCTATTCACTGATTTCATTGAATACCATACCATCTGATTTTTAACGCTAAATTTCAGACCTAAATTCCCGCCTTCCTGTACACAGATGTTAGCTTCTATCAGTATGGCAGTATGGTCGCGCCATCTAGTTAAGTGCCTACAAATGCATCCTTTGACACAACTGTTACATTGATATTTTGTAACATGCTATTGGATGTTTGTGAAAAGCATACAGATTGAACTTTACTCGTTGCCCATAGGGGCATGCTATTTGGATCGGACTGCTGGTACGATCTGTTGGGAACTCGGCGCTGACGCCCGTGGTTGTACCTGGGTCGCAAGCCCCAAGGGTAGCGTTGGCCTGGCGGCCTGGGGTACAACTGCAAGCATCCGAAGGTCCCGGCAAAGCATGAGTCGACAGGTAACAACGAAACAACTTGTTTATTTTAACATCGCAAAGAGTTGGCGGTCAGGTTTGACCGAAGTAGAGAGACGGGAGAGCACTTCACTCAACGGAAGAAATCGGAGCCCTCCTCTGGCGTCCGGGGGCAGCTGTTTTTATACTCTCGCAGTTGAGGGCAAGAAGGAACCCCTCAAAAGACGAGCACGTGAATGTACAATGGGCTAATGGTGACGCACACTGTCGTAGCGATGCCGTAGCACCATGTCGTGGCGCTGCGCACGATCTCGTAGCACCTGGTCGTGGCGCTGCGCAGCACACTGTCGTGGCGCTGCCGGTCGGACACAATGACTGTAACGAGAAGATGGTCCCTGCTTTGGCATCGCCTGTTTCGGGCACAATGACTGGAACGAGATCCCTGCTTTGGCATCGCCTGTTTCGGGCCCAATAACTGGAAGGAGATCCCTGCTTTGGCCTCGCCTGTTTCGGGCACAATGACTGGAACGAAATCCCTAGGCGGTCGCATCGCCGCAGACGCGCCTGGAAACACCTGGCGATGAGTGTTGCGGTGACGACGATCGGGCCAAAATGTCCGCCGCCCCGCCGCCGTCGCGCCGGCAAAACCACGTGTCGCAGGCGAAACGCAACAGACCGCCCCGCCGGGGAAAGGAGATCCCGATGGACAGGGGACTGCATCCGCTGTCCGGAGGGATGTCGCTCGATGATGCTCATAACCGAAGTCGGGCGTCCCTTGACGTTTCTTGAGCGCAGCGCACAGAGAAGGCCTCGTTCTCTCGTTCAGGTTCGCACGGGACACTGCAAAGTGACTTCGGGAGAGTTCACATTTTTGTTCTCGTTCCCGGCAAGCGTTAGAACTACGCTGAAAACTCAACCGCTCAGTCAGCAAGCACGGCACAACCCTCACTAAGCCCTGCCAGGCTCTTTCCCCTTTTTATACCACTGCCTAGTTCCTTACAGTAGTCTAGCATCACTCAGAACGCGTCCACAAATTGAAAAATTGCACTAGAAAGCATATCATCACTTTGAAACACTAAACAAAAGCAATATGTTAAAAAAAATCCTGCCTCAGGAAGAAAAACATCAGTAACAAACAATTTTGAGGCTGATTCCTACGTTAGGGGCTTCGACTTAAGCCATCGGCGTTACCGTTGAGACTCCCCTTTTTGTAACGCACCTCAAAGGAATATTGTTGTAAAGCGAGGCTCCAGCGCAGGAGGCGGCCATTTTTGGGAGAGATGGTCTGCAGCCATTGGAGAGGGCAGTGATCTGTCTCAATGATAAACCTCGAGCCGGCTAGATAGCATGACAATTTCTGAACGGCCCACACGAGACATGCACACTCTTTCTCGGTGGCGCTATACGCCTGCTCACGATTGGTCAGCTTACGACTAGCATACAGAACGGGGTGTTCTACTTCTCCATTTTCCCGTTGGCACAGTACAACGCCCATGCCTCGCTCACTAGCATCGCACTGAACAATGAAACCTTTTGTATAGTCTGGCGATCGTAGCACAGGCTGGCTTGTTAGGGCACTCTTTAGGGCGCTAAAAGCTCTTTCCTTTGTCTCGTCCCAGACGACTGTTTGAGGCTCTGTCTTTCTTAGAGCATCCGTCAGGGGAGCCGCGATATCAGAGTACCTAGGGATGTACCTCTGATAGTAGCCGGCGACACCTAAGAACGACCGAATATCGGTCTTTGTGCGCGGTTGCGGAAAGTCTCGCACAGCGGCCACTTTTATTTCAGAGGGGCGGCGACGACCCTGACCAATCACGTGACCGAGGTAGACAACCTCGGCCTGTGCTAACTGGCACTTAGGAGCCTTTACTGTCAAGCCTGCTTCGCGCAGGCGGGTTAGCACTGCCCGCAAGTGTGTCATATGCTCAGACCAGGATGCGGAGAATATCGCTACGTCGTCTAGATACGGTAAAGCGAATTCTTGCTGTCCCCGCAACACTTTATCCATGAGACTTGAAAAACAGTATGGCGCGTTCTTCAAACCAAAACTCAACACTTTAGGACGGAATGTTCCCATTGGTGAAATGAACGCCGCATACCTACTAGCCTCTTCTGTAAGTGGAACCTGCCAATAACCCCTGACAAGATCTAGGGTGGAAATAAACTGAGCGCTACTAACTTTCTCAAGGCGCTCCTCGATGTTAGGGATCGGATAAATTTGATCCTTAGTGATGGAATTAAGCCTGCGGTAGTCGACGCAAGGACGAGGTTCCTTGCCCGGTACCTCAACTAAAATCAAAGGGGAGGTATAATCACTCTCACCTGCCTCAATAACACCGAGCTGTAGCATTTTCTTTACCTCAGCCTCCATAATATCGCTCTGGCGGGGTGACACCCGATACGCCTTGGATCGTACTGGCTCTGTGGAGGTAAGTTCTATATCATGAGTAAGTACAGAAGTCCTACCAGGCCTCTCAGAGAACAGACCTTGAAACTCTTGTAATAGCTGGTGTAGTTCGGTTTTCTGCTCAGGCGACAGCGGTGCTTTACTGATAAGGTCACTAATGACTTGACCGGTGTCTTCCCTGTTCGTCACTGAGCCTAGTCCCGGAAGCTCGACCGGAAGCTCTTCAGGAACGTTTACCATCATGCACACCACTGCTTCCCTTTGTCTATAAGGTTTGAGCAGATTACAGTGGTAAACTTGCTGTGCTTTCCGCTTTCCTGGCAGACTTACCACGTAGTTAACGTCCGACAGTTTCTGAACAATTCGCGCTGGGCCCTCCCACTGCACGTCTAGTTTGTTGTTTAGCGATGTGCGCAATATCATGACCTCATCGCCAACCTCAAAACGACGGGCCCTGGCTGTCCGATCATAATAAACCTTGGCCCTCTGCTGGGCCTTTGTCATTGCTTCACCTGACAACTCCTGTGCCCTTCTTAAGCGTTCGAGGAGCTTAAGCACGTACTCCACCACGACTGGGTCGTCGCCCCTACCTTCCCATGATTCTCGAAGCATGCGAAGCGGAGATCGAAGCGAGCGACCGTACACCAGTTCAGCTGGCGAAAACCCCGTAGCCGCATGCGGCGCGGTCCTTAAAGCAAACATCACCCCAGGCAGACACAGCTCCCAGTCAGTTTGATGTTCAAAACACAAGGCTCTCAACACGCGCTTCATGACGGAGTGGAGCTTCTCAACGGAATTCGACTGTGGGTGGTACACTGAGCTGTGTAACAGCTTTACCCCACACCTTTCGAGAAAAGTTGTCGTCAAAGCGCTAGTAAACACTGTGCCCTGATCTGATTGGATTTCCGCAGGAAAACCAACTCGCGCAAATATGGACAGTAGTGCATTAACTATCTCAACTGAGCTGAGTTCTTTAAGCGGCACTGCTTCAGGGAACTTTGTCGCTGGGCAGATCACAGTCAAAATGTGTCTGTACCCCGTGGCTGTTACCGGCAGAGGTCCCACTGTATCAATAACGAGCCGTCTAAAAGGCTCCGTAATGATAGGTACCAATTTCAACGGCGCCCTCGATTTGTCCCCTGGTTTGCCCACCCGCTGACAAGTGTCACATGTCCTCACGAAATGGTCTGCGTCCCGAAAACACCCTGGCCAATAGTACTCTTGCAAGAGACGGTCCTTAGTTTTCTTAACTCCTAGGTGTCCGGACCACGAACCCCCATGTGACAAGCGCAACAGATCCTGACGATAGCATTGAGGCACGACCAGCTGATCGAACTCCACTCCTCGGCGGTCTAGATACTTCCGGTACAGGACTCCACCTCTTTCCACAAAACGCGCAGTTTTCCTGGCGATACCTTCTTTGACATTGCAGCGCACGTTTTCCAGGCTGCCATCCTTTTTTTGCTCGGCTATCAAAGCCGTCCGGCTGACTTTTAGCAACCTATCAAGTCCGTCTGACGTAGGCGCGATGAGCAAATCAGTAGATAGCTCTTCTAACTTTCCCGCGTCGGGATTTTCCTCTCCAGTATCTGGCGCCTTCAACGCTACAGACTCAATTCTATTCTGTTCGGGCGTGCTCTGAATATCAGCTTGCTGCGCCTCTGACCCTTTTTCGTTGTTTGATAACGTCGGCCCCGCAACTACCGCCTTTGCAGCGAGCTCCCGAACCTTCGATCTGGTTAAGGCCTGAACACTAGCTTCACCAAACAAAAGCCCCTTCTCGCGCAGGAGGTGATCGGACCTGTTTGAAAATAGGTACGGGTACTGGGGTGGCAGCATAGATGACACTGCCGCCTCCGTCTCAAGCGCTCCGAAAGGTCCTTCAATAAGCACTTTTGCTACCGGCAGACACACGCTATGAGCTTCCACGGCTTGCTTGATCCACGCGCACTCGCCCGTGAACATATGGGGTTCTACGTAAGACGGGTGAACTACATCCATCGTAGCTGCGGAATCTCGAAGCACCCGGCACTCTTTCCCGTTCACGAGGAGGTCTCGCATGTAAGGCTCGAGAAGCTTCATGTTCTCGTCCGTGCTGCCTATTGAAAAAAACACAACTTTTGGTGTTGTTTCCGGACACTGCGCCGAAAAGTGACCCGGCTTCTGGCACGTATAACAAACGCCCGCTCGCCTCATCTCGAACCGCTTTCTGCGTTCGGCTTCGGCTGCCGTCTCTTTACGTTTGGTCGGATTGCTTTCACTCGCATCCTCACTACGCGTGTCCCCCTTAAATCTCATGGGCGTGAACCTTGGCCTCTCAGACTTGGAGCCAAATTCACCCTTTTGACCGTCCTTAGCTCCGCGAGCTCGACGCGTCACAAACTCCTCGGCTAGCTCAGCGGCTCTAGCCACCGTACTCACGTCTGGCCTATCCAAGACCCAGTATCGCACGTTCTCCGGTAACCGACTATAAAACTGTTCTAGCCCGAAACACTGCAGAACTTTATCGTGGTCACCAAACGCTTTCTCTTCTTTGAGCCACTCCTGCATGTTCGACATAAGTCTATACGCAAACTCTGTATATGACTCACTTTTGCCTTTCTCATTTTCCCGAAACTTCCGACGGAACGCTTCCGCAGACAGCCGGTACTTTTTTAGCAGACTCGATTTTACTTTGTCGAAATCCTCTGCCTCCTCTCTATCCAAGCGAGCGACTACGTCGGCCGCCTCGCCGGGTAACAAAGTGAGCAAGCGCTGTGGCCACGTTTCCCGAGAGAACCCCTGCTTCTCGCACGTTCGCTCAAAGTTAACCAGGAACAAACCAATGTCCTCTCCAAGCTTAAACGGCCGCATCAGGTCAGTCATTTTGAACAATACTCGTTCTCCTGCACCGTGTGCCTGACTTCCATTACGAGCGCGTTCCATCTCTACCTCGAGACGCTTCATTTCCAAAGCGTGTTCGCGCTCTTCTTTTTCTTTCTGCTCTTTAAGTTCGCGCTCCTGTCTTTTTGACCTCTCCTCAATAGTCTCAAGGCATTCCGACAGCTCGTCATCCTCAGCCTCTAACTCAAGAATAGCCGTTATCAGTTCCGGTTTTCTTAGTTTGTCTGAGACATCCAGACCCAACTCTCTTGCAAGCTCCAACAATTTCGGTTTGCGCAACGACTTCAAATCCATGGCTGCTCTGAATGCTGCTTTCTCTACTGCTTACTATTGTCTTGCCGCAAACTAACCCGGCAGCAACGACAACCACAATTACCAGCTCTGTTTCTGACACTAACAAAAAGCCTGGCAAAGCTCAGTAGAAGAAAGTCCCGCACTCACCAAACCTCGCAGGCAGGAATTCCGCGCAGTCGTTCCGCTGCAGGCAACCAGTCGTCACACAGGGCTCGTTGCACTGCTCCCGGATCGACGTTGAGCTGCTCAGCATACAGTCAACTGCATCTCTTTGCTGCTGGCCTCCGTTGTCGCGATCTCGCCGCTGGCAGACAGTTGTTTGAAGTCGTAGGCGATCTCACCGCTGGCAACCAGATATTTGGATCGGACTGCTGGTACGATCTGTTGGGAACTCGGCGCTGACGCCCGTGGTTGTACCTGGGTCGCAAGCCCCAAGGGTAGCGTTGGCCTGGCGGCCTGGGGTACAACTGCAAGCATCCGAAGGTCCCGGCAAAGCATGAGTCGACAGGTAACAACGAAACAACTTGTTTATTTTAACATCGCAAAGAGTTGGCGGTCAGGTTTGACCGAAGTAGAGAGACGGGAGAGCACTTCACTCAACGGAAGAAATCGGAGCCCTCCTCTGGCGTCCGGGGGCAGCTGTTTTTATACTCTCGCAGTTGAGGGCAAGAAGGAACCCCTCAAAAGACGAGCACGTGAATGTACAATGGGCTAATGGTGACGCACACTGTCGTAGCGATGCCGTAGCACCATGTCGTGGCGCTGCGCACGATCTCGTAGCACCTGGTCGTGGCGCTGCGCAGCACACTGTCGTGGCGCTGCCGGTCGGACACAATGACTGTAACGAGAAGATGGTCCCTGCTTTGGCATCGCCTGTTTCGGGCACAATGACTGGAACGAGATCCCTGCTTTGGCATCGCCTGTTTCGGGCCCAATAACTGGAAGGAGATCCCTGCTTTGGCCTCGCCTGTTTCGGGCACAATGACTGGAACGAAATCCCTAGGCGGTCGCATCGCCGCAGACGCGCCTGGAAACACCTGGCGATGAGTGTTGCGGTGACGACGATCGGGCCAAAATGTCCGCCGCCCCGCCGCCGTCGCGCCGGCAAAACCACGTGTCGCAGGCGAAACGCAACAATGCTATGCGTAAATGCGTTTTCGCATGATATTTTCGATAAGTATATTGGTTACAAAAAATGAGAGTTAGCAACATGGCAGCGCTTTTGCGGTTACCATTTTTTTTCGTCCAACTTTGTGCCTTCTCAGTTCGCTGAAGGTTTCCTAACCTTTTGCTCCCCCAACACCCTTATGTGTCATATTTCATTCCTGCGGCCTTCCCGCTCTCCCGTTCTTGTCCCCTCGTCTTACAAACCGCGCCTATAAAGACATGAAGCGACAGCGCTCATTTTCTTTTCGGCCTGTTCACAGCCTGCCGCCGCCGACAACCACCGCACGTAACGTCGGCCTACTAAATTGTAACCAAGGCTCGGCAAAGATGCTTTGCAATTGTATCATGATGCGATACAAGATACTCCGGCAACAAGTATTTGAAATACAGATACAATATACTACCGCAATTATTGTTTCCAATGTGATACTTTCTATTTGTATCTTGAGATACTTCGATGCATTCGCAAATTTCTTATTATAGACCTATACAATGTAGCACCAAATGCGCACGCATAAAAATGCTTGCTGGGAAATTTCTTAGCTCTGACCAACCTTGTTTCGGCTGAGGGAAATGTCTATTACTATACGAAACTTTCTCTCTTCCTTGATCAAAGTATAATATTTTAATTCAGAAACAATGTGTCAAACTTGTAGAGTGTTATAACGAAATGTATTTAGTTCTGATTTTAGTTTCTTTCCGCCGCAAAAAGTTCTGTATCGGTGCCATTCCGGAAATAATAAAAAAAGATTAAGCGTAACGGTTCATAACGGTTTTGTTTGCATGCAAAGTATAATTTTTTTTTATGAATAAGTGAATAATGAGTTCTGAGATCACTCGTAGTGCCTTGAGCTAAGGCAGCGGGAAGATCTCAGAAGCAGCACGTGATCGAGTATACTCGCCGAAATGCGATACCGCTGTTCCGATAAAACAAACTTAAACAAACATAAACGAAACGGTAAACTCTGCTGCGCGCAATCCCTGGGTTTTGCTGTGATGCTGATCCGCTAGTGCATCTAGTGACAGTATGGATGGATACTATTAGCGTACCCTTTGGAACGGGGCGGCGGGTTGCGCCACCAATCTCTTGTACCAAACTTGCTGAACCCCTTATTGGGAGCTTTGTTTTTGTGCGCCTCCGTTGTTTGTCGTTTACCTACTACAGGCTTAGATTGGTGGAGCGCTCAACGGGCTATCGTTCGCACTATCCGTGCCCGAGATACGTACCTGACCTCGGTTGTTTCGTATCACCGACTTTCCTCTTGAAGCGACAACCGATAAAGAAATATTTCGGTTTTACTCCGAAACAAAATAATAAATAGCGTTTCGATTACGTTTTCGTTCCGGTCAAATTTTTTTTTCATATTTGTTTTCGTTTCGTTCCGACGCACTGTGTGAAAGTCACAATGCGCAAACCAACCCCATTCTTGCATTCTTCACCCTCGTAACAAAGCACCATTCAAGAGAAACTTTGATAACGGCAGTATAGGGGCATCAGAATTTGCGTGAAAGACGCCGCACGCATTGGCGTACGCAACACAGTACGATGGCTACGACCAAGTGTCATGGCACCGGCGCAACTAAAAAAAAAAAACAATCAAGTAAATAAAAGCTTAGCAGCGCGCAGACGTTCATGCGCTTGTTTTTGTCGAGACGGCGCGAGCGCCACCACGTGACTCTGCTCCACCAATGGGGACGTGCAGACCTCAACCCCTGCCCTCGCTGGAGGGCTCTGGTATAAAGATAAAAGGATGTCCCTGCCTTTAGTTTTATTCAGGTGGCTTAGTATCAGCAGTACCAGCTTGAAAAGCGGCGTTTAGCCAAGGTTTACAGTTTCACGCGGTGGTGTTACGATAGCCACTATCTTGTATCTTAAGATACACGATAGATTCTTTCATCTATCGGAAATATAGATACTGATACACGTCTTGCTAGACGTTATTATGATACAGATACCCAAGAGTATCTGCGATAGTAGCTGAGATACATGTACCTTCGACACTGCCCAGCACTGCTGCTAACTAACCTGCCGAGGATGATAAGGCCGCCTTTGACGAAGATAGGTCCTCCTGTCGAAACGTTGGCAGCCTTTCTGAGGTACCTTATCCCTGCTTGCAACATATATAGTAAACTAACTCTATGGCTCAGTGCCCATCCGAAGCCATTGAGAACGCCCAACCACAGTGAGGTTATACGAGGTAATTGCAGTTTAGCTATATTCGTTCATGCTACATTATGTTATACTTATATTCGAGTTATCTTGATACGAGGAATACATAGACCACGTCGCTTCATATCATACGATAAGATGACATCGATCCAGAGGCAAAGGGGCAAAAAAATCGGTAAATCTAAGGCGTGTTCAGCCACACAGAGCAATGAAAGTGTTGACGTATGCACTATGGAGCAGCGATTGATACTCACTTGTTGAGAGACCTCCTAGAAGCTTCGGTCCACCATTCACCTGACGCTTCCGTCGCGGCGTTTGTAGTGATGGCAGGGCTGCCAGGCGCTACCATCTGCATATCAGGAAAACGTCATGAATACTGCGGATTCAATGTCGGTACAATATAACTGAAGTGCCTTATTATATACGACCTCATACTTTGTCTTTCAACGTCGATTGAGATTTTACTTCTGGGCAGAGATGCGCGCTCCCCTCTTTTAGCTTACAACAAGTTCGGGAATTGCTGTGACGGCATGCGAATTGCGGACGATTAAAACAAATAACCGAAGAGAGTAGCTACTATAGTGTAGAGGTTAGTGAATGAGGGCCACTTAGATTGCTAGGTTCTGAGTAAGGATCAGGTAGCAAAAGTGAGGCGAACCAATGTAGCTACAGGTGGACAAGGCATTTACAATAACAAGGAAAGCTTTTACAAAAACTGGAAGGATGTACTAAGTATTCGTTAACTATAATTTCCATCATGCGATCATCAAATCCGGTTACAATACAGGAAGCAATACATTAAGTGTCGTAGTACGTCGTCATGCGTCACAACAGGAAAACAAGCAAAGCAAGGGCGAATCATGTGATGTCCTAGGTGCTAAACTCAGCCTTTTTGCAACCACAACTCAAGGACATAATAAAAGCGAGCACATGTATGTGTTACGAAAATACAGGCAATTGCGCACTGTATTTCATTGAAACCATTATAACGAACTTTATACACTGTGAAAAAAGAAGGCATGACCATAAACTTAGCACCATTAAAGACGTGATACGTTTTATGACCAAAGGCTTAAGACTGCGTAACGAGGAATCGCAAATCGCAAGTTGAGACGGATAGCCAGGCTCACTAAATTATCATTCATATCTATTATGAGTCTTTCACGTACACAAGTGCTTAATATAGCCGGTAACAGATTAAAGGTTTTAATGCACGAAGTAGTTATGTTTTGCAGATATGTTTCGGAGAGTTTGAATATAAGCAAAAAGAAAAAAAATAGTATTCCGAAGACAGCATGAACAGCAGTTTCATGCTAACGAACTCCAAAGTGCCAGTAAATGCCACATACCTCCATGGCTATGGCTTGCGCTTGTGTAAATAGACAGCCAAAAGCTGCACTAGACACGCGCCCGATACTGTTGTTGCCAGACCGCTTTCGCGAATTCGTCCAAATGCAGCGGTAAGTTACGCAGTACTTGAACGTTTTCGAAATACTGCAAATATTAGGACTGTTGGTTGTCTGGCACGACAAAGCTACTATAAGTGAAAAGAAATGTGCTTCTTATTCACAATTTCAATACGAAAACTCTGTAAAAAAATTTAGATCCCTACGCACGCTTCATCGCTCCTTCTAGCTCACAAGCACTATGCAACATAAGGAGAACGCTGAGCAAGCCTTGCTGGTCTTGATGACATCGCGAGTCGTTATGTGGTCAGGAAACGGATAAATCGCCAGCGACCGCCGCCGTTGCGGAAGCAACAACGGAGTAACGTATGACAGAGGGTGGACGTGCTGTCGCGACTTTGCAAAAGATTTGTTTGGCCTGCTGTTATGCTTTGACTGGCCTGCTGTCATTACTTGTTCGAGTTTGAATTTTTCGAGGTTTTGTAGCGCGCACCGCTAGTTTCATGTTAGAGCACAGTTGCGAGTCTTGCGACCACAGTTTTGTAGTCTTCACGGCGGCTCTTGGTAACTATTGTGCCGAAGAACTATAACATATCTCTCGAGTGTAAATTCAGAATGTAAACAAAAATGTGAAGATTTTTTGGAAGTCATTAGAAAGACAACTCGTACTAACTATTTTCTACAGTGATGCCTGCGCTTACACCACGGCCTGTTCCAAAATGTAACACTTTGAAGTCACCGATTATTTCCACAATTTATTCTTATTATTGCTACACTTTCATCATCACCGATACCTCGGTGCGGTTCGAGGCTGCCCTTATTGTCACCTTCATTTACAAAGTCCTCTCGTAAAAGGTATGAACTGCGCTTTAAGGTATGTTTGCTACCGTTTTTGAGCTTATCTTGTCTCCAAACAAATACTCATAGTCTATCATTTGTACCTTCCCTTTCATGAATGCTGCGCGCTCGGTATTTCGAGGCCAAACGCTGTGTGCGTTATAAGCGTGAAACAGCAATCTTGATAGGAAAGTAGAGAAAGCGCGGTCTCCAAAAAAAGTTACAGTTTAGCCCGAAAGGAGAAGCATCGATTGCGATAGCAAATTGGCAGACAGCTATACGATAAGAGGATAAAAGCTTTATCGGCCGTGTACGCTCGAAACATTCGTTAACCGGATTAACGAGCATGGTGTCAGCGTGCACAAGCAAACACATCAAACTCGATGAGCGCGGACACTCGCTATCAAAACGCTTGTGTGAACAAGCGGGGCAGCAGCAGCGAGCGAAGTGACCTTCATGCTGTCTATCGCTTCAACACAAGAGCGGCGAGAAAGCACGCACAAAGGGGTCTACAGATTGTGGGGATGCGTGACTCTCACGCCTCCCCTGAGATCTAGTTTTCCCGCATGGCTCGTCTCCTGCAGGGCGGCTTCGCCCGCCGCGTGGCCTGGCGCCCGCGGCGGTCGGGTGGTACAAGCGCGGTGCGAGAGATGGCGCGAGCGTCGCGCCGCTGCGGGGTTACTCGGGCGTCGGGAGACAAGGCGCTCGGGCTGTTGGGTTCGAGACAGGAAGCGGGACGGTCGTGCCGCACGTGCAGTGACCCTCTTGCCCGGTCGGCGCGCGGCGGGGACGTCTCCCGCGTGCGCGCCGACCCATGCTTCTGCGAGACCGCCTCGCGTGGCCGCCCTCGAACGCGCCACGATTCGCGTGACCATACACGCGAACGACCAGGCCTTGGGATCCAGCATGGGGCGAACATATTCGCTCGCTTCCGGTCGCGGTGAGTCAGACTTCTAGATTTGTCGCGCGCCCATCGGCATGTTTTGTGGATAGCAACTCGGCTAGCAGGCACTGATTTATAAAAGGTGCAATAAATGCCCTTGTGATTGTTTGCACTACTGTGTTGTCGTTCCTTTGTCCCAAGAGCACGGGTGTGAGAGGACGCCACATCTGGCTGCCCAACGTGGACCTCTTGGGGCATCGGACGATAGTTTTAACAGTTCTGCTTCGTTCGAGACCTTTGTTTGAACCGAAGCGTAGGCCTAGCGTGAATTTTGATCGCTAGCGTCGGCGGCGTGCTTTCTTGAGCGAGGTGATGGTGGCTGTAGTGTGTTTGAACATGTCAACATGCTGAGCCTTTCCGCAAGTGTTTTTTTTTAATGAAATTCGTCAGTACGAGAGCCACGTGGTCTGCATCCTGGGAGAGCGAGGCTGAGCGCCCGCAGAGCAGTGGCAAGCCTGAAGCGAGTGAGTACGGAAGCCTCGTGGGTGATCCGAATTTCTCATGTAAATAGCTTCTCCTATCTCTTTGACTCTGATGAAGTCGCGGCTCTGGGAGCCGGGTGGCCGCGGGCCACGGGTGCCACTACGGGCTGACTGGTATTGCGGCCTGGCACCGGGCGCTCCGACACCGTCTGGGACGGTGGGCGCCGTCAACTCGGATGCTGCGTGCACCGAGCGGAGTAGGACCACCTCACAGAGCTAACGTCTCCTCGCGGCTGCCTGTTTTGCGCTCATTTTGGGTGTTTTTGGGTGCCGGTTGTTGTCAGGGTAGCGACGATTTAGGCCTAAGGCTTTACGAAGCTGCCTGTCGCACGTGGAGGGACACAACCTGGTGGACCGTGGCGTTGAGGTGTTGCAATTCGCTTCCCTCATTCTATTTAGCCTCGCACGAATTGAAATTACTCGTTCGACTCAAGAAAGCGAGCTTCGTTCACGTGAACTTAGCATCTGAGTAGCTGCCCGATCTTTAGCTAGCCGAGTTGAACATCGTACCACGTGGGCGATGCGCATGCATAATTCCTCTCCCTTGCACTACTTTAGTGTTTGCCGAGTGCGTTGAGTTTACGCAGCGTGATTGGAGTCACCCCTGGTTTGCCGTCACCTGCACATCGCCTGCTGCTGCCCCGGACTACGATCGAGCCACCCCGGGCGATGGTGATGCTGTGGCCAGTTCGGCGCGGCGACTTCGGCGGCCTCCTGCATCCAGCTCACAACCCTCGATGGCGGACAAAAGAGCCGGCGGTCACCGACAGCTACGGCGGCTCTTCCCAGCAGGGCGCGTCGGCGCGAGCGACGCTTGTTCGTACCGACTACTGCGTCGTCGTCTCCGGAGTCCTGGCCTGGCATCGTGCCGTCGAGTCTGCAAAGCTGCCGCTGTGACCGGCGGACGCCAGCGGTGCACCCAAGGACAATGTCGGCTCTCATGTTATGGACAGCGTGCGGACATTTCTTCGGCGCGACCACTGTCTAATGTTCTACCTTGTTTGCGAAGCACAGTTTGATGTTAGACCGTGTCACATGTCTCGCCGGAATATGTAGTGATTTAAGGTTGGGGGGATGTGGGGATGCGTGACTCTCACGCCTCCCCTGAGATCTAGTTTTCCCGCATGGCTCGTCTCCTGCAGGGCGGCTTCGCCCGCCGCGTGGCCTGGCGCCCGCGGCGGTCGGGTGGTACAAGCGCGGTGCGAGAGATGGCGCGAGCGTCGCGCCGCTGCGGGGTTACTCGGGCGTCGGGAGACAAGGCGCTCGGGCTGTTGGGTTCGAGACAGGAAGCGGGACGGTCGTGCCGCACGTGCAGTGACCCTCTTGCCCGGTCGGCGCGCGGCGGGGACGTCTCCCGCGTGCGCGCCGACCCATGCTTCTGCGAGACCGCCTCGCGTGGCCGCCCTCGAACGCGCCACGATTCGCGTGACCATACACGCGAACGACCAGGCCTTGGGATCCAGCATGGGGCGAACATATTCGCTCGCTTCCGGTCGCGGTGAGTCAGACTTCTAGATTTGTCGCGCGCCCATCGGCATGTTTTGTGGATAGCAACTCGGCTAGCAGGCACTGATTTATAAAAGGTGCAATAAATGCCCTTGTGATTGTTTGCACTACTGTGTTGTCGTTCCTTTGTCCCAAGAGCACGGGTGTGAGAGGACGCCACAAGATCCCTTTAAATATGTATACGGCGCACGCGACCGTGCGCGGCTGTGCGTAGTACGCACTTGGTGGAATCCACGCCACGCCCCCTTGCCTCGTGCGCTGCCTCCCGCTTCCCTCCTTTTCGCGCGCGAGATTGAGCCGCGAACGCCAGTTCCCCTTGCGTCCGGTCGCGAAGTACGCATTTGCGGCCGGAGCACAACGCCGCCCCGCCTCCCTGTTACCCATCCCCCACGGCCTTTCGCGTGACGGAAGAAGAGGCGTTTGATCTAGGATTTCCTGCTTCACGCACGCGATTTAGCGGCGATTCAGCCGTGATCGTCGGATTCCCTCGTGTGCTTCCACTCGCACATACAGCATACGACGCATGGCGATGGTGCTATCTCCCTTCGAACGTCACGGCGACGGCAAAAATGCGCCTGGAGTGTACATGTATTTGCTATCGCAATAAAGAGGAGACGCAAGCAAGACAGGTTACGTTGTTAGTTTGGGAACAAGATGCACCCCAAAGCGTGTGAACGTATTATGGAGTGTGTGAGTACTCGCCTCAGACATCTCCTTCGCAATTAGACTTCCAAGCGTGCCGTAGTTCAAGCTTTCGGGAACGTCTTGTTCGTAGAAAACTGGTGAAAGGGTGTAAGCAGTCGGCACCACCAGGCTTCGGGTGAGGAGGGAGAATTCCAGGACGCCTTTCGACTGGTCTTCGGTGAGGCGGTCTAGACCGGCAGGCTGATCCCTATCGCGCACCACCGACTGGGACATACTGAGAAGCCGCAAGTAGTCGAAACCGAAGGTGCCTTGAAGTCTGAAATCTAAGAGTACAAAAGAACTTTCAGACGTACAAAAGTTCGCTCAAGGTTATGCGACCCCGCTGCATACCACCTCATAAATTTTAATTGGGGTAGTAGTTTGAGTCTGTGTAATAAAATGTGCTTGTTAGAATTGACCAGAATTTGCATCGCTATAGGTCGCAGCCATCGTTTGCCTAAAACTGGGTCAACTGGCAGAACAGACGCCCCTCCCCGACCCTTTCATATGAGATCAGTCTCTCTCTCTCTCTCTCTCTCTCTCTCTCTCTCTCTCTCTGTCTTCTTTTTGGGCAGGTTTGCTGTCAATGCTTGCGCGTCGTGTGGTTTTTATCAGGTACACCGTCATCAGACCAGCAGTCCTTGAATAGGCCCCGCCAGAAGATGGCGACAGGGTTCGAAATTAGGTTCGCTTCCCTCAGACACGGATGCTAGAGTAAATGATTCTGCTGCGATTCTGTTAATTATGTGCGAAAGTAAAGTGACGCAAGGTCTCTCGTCTCGAGTACCTGACGACGAGACGGTACGGGAGAAAAGAGACGCATATATAGGCGCGCGGCCATTTCCTATACATGCAAAGAATCAAGGAGGCACTTGAGAGAATTTTTGGTAAATACGTGGTAGGCATTGCCTTCGTGCCAACAAAATAAACTAAGACCACAGCACGTACTGGCGAAAGACTGCGAGAATTACGACGCGCTCTGTATGGACGAAAGTAGAAGCAATTAAAGAAGAATTAAGCCGCCCAAGAACGACGGCAGAAAGTCCAGCGCATGCTCGATCGCTTTGGCGGAGCATAATATTTCTGCTAACGGCATCACTGATTGATATTTCGGTGATGGAATCACAACAGACCAGCTATATCAGTCAGCTATTAGAATCTTCATGCATGCAATCGACCGCACACGCGACCGGACGCGGTGTGTATTCTTCCCAAGATATACACAGGTATTTTGTGCTACCTAGCGAGTAACTGGACTCCGTCACCTTGCTTTTCAATGTGAACAAGGGACCCATAGGGGCCTCGAGACGTCAGTTATACGTTTTGTTTTGTTCAACCTTACACGAGTGCTTATTCTATGTTTACTAAATGTTCTGCATAATACGAACGGAAATTCTGTAATGTCAGGACATACCTATATATGTTCTTAAACGCTTTTCTGGGAGTTTTTATGCGCCGCTCATGTTTTCGGCTTGTTTGAAATTCTCTTTATGTACTTTGCGGAGGCACTCGCTCTGTTTATTTAATTTTATGGGAGGTGAACTACGATTTGAGGCGCACTATCATGTTTATCGTGAGTGCGTTTTCACTGGTATTTCCTGGAAAGTAAAAGTCTGTAGATGGTGCCTTTATGCCTCGCGGAGTACTCTGGACCTTATGCTACACGTAGATTTCTCTGTAATTGTGGCTGCAATTATTGGAATTAATTAATTAACATGAAGAGCGTTTACCTGGCATTGCTCACCGGACTATTCAAAGGATTGCCTTATGACGCCAACACAGCAACCGCTAGGTGTGCAATGATGATTTGAACTTTGTAAGGTAAGCATTATTTCATGATGGCGTAAGATAATTTGTTGAGGCGGAAGATATTCAAATGTCATTCAACAAGTGTCGCTAGGGTGCAATTGATCATGATCATCAATGGTTCTTTTGTGAATACGATTATACAAGATAGAGTGCACAAGCGCTGGAGACTGCTTCCCGCATACGTTATACAGTATAGTTTCCTTCAGCATACTGGTGCGGAAACATTTGGTCAGCGCGGCCACAAAGATTTCAAAATTACCACTTTAAGTGCTTTAGACCTTTTATCGGACTGCCCGCTCAAAAGAGTGAAGAAAAGCCGATAGCGCTCGTATGAGGTGAAACAGTCCCAAATATGTGCTTACTATTCATTATACTCGTACAGCTCAATTTGGCGGTATCATTTCTCAACATGTGCTCAAATCACTGGTTCATCTTTCACTGTAGAAGAACGATTATCACTGCGGCGAGGTGACATAATAACGTGATATTTACAGGCTTAAATCGCATTTGCTTTTGCCTGTTTCTGCTGCAATGGCGGCTAAACGGTAAGGTTGGTGTTGGCGCTCTTTGTCTACCAAAAGCTATCTACGCCGACGCATAATGTCCACAGTACCCAGCGTTTAGTTGCTGTTGCAATACAGCAGCACCACTGGGAACACAAGCGGCACAATACGCAGGCCTCTCCTGCGCCTCCCTGTCCGACGAGGCACTGTTACCCACTCGGGTAGCTGTCGGCGATTGTGGTGAGCCCAATATTGACCTTTCCTCCTCTTTATGAGTGCTTACCGTTGCTGAATCTTATGATGTCTACGCCTTTGATAGGCACGAAAGCAGGGAAGGCGTCGAGCGTCAGCCCGCTCATCTGGCTGTTGGCGCGGAAACGGGTCACGTTGTCCATGGACGTCGAGTAGGGACTCTCATTGCTCAACGAGAGGAGCTGTTCGTACATGTCCCTGCACAAGTAACCAGCGGAGCAAATGATCATTTCATGCCATTAAATTGATCAGTACGCTGAACGTCCGAAGGAATAACAAACAAGAACGGTGCCTCTCGGAAGCACAGTATCGGCCGCTATGGCTTAGCGGCCATGGTATTGCGCTGCTTAGCACGACGTCACGGGATCAAATCCCGAGCGCATTTCTGTGGGGACGAACTGCAAGAACGCCCGTGCTTTGGGGGTACATTAAGGACACCCTGGCGGACGAAATTAATCTGGAGTCTCCCACTACGGCGTGCCTCATAACCAAATCATTGTTTTGGCACGTAAAACCCCAGAATTCATTCGCAAGCACAGGAACAGATAAAATGCTCGCTGTTGGCTAATAACGCGCTATAACGGATGTCTTGCATGGAAATGGTTCATCGGCGAAGACGATTTTAGTTCTCGTTAGTCTTTGAGACGAATTACCAGAAGTAAGCCTTTCTTCAACTTGTGTTCATTCTTGCTTTATTACTGTGTTCGTTGCATGAAGAAGTTTAAAATGGTATAGGCAAATTAGATCAAAGCGCACCTGAGGGATATCACAAGAGAGTTTGTGAAATAAATGAACTCACAAAAAATGTGTATTTACAAGGTCACGTGCAATTGATTTGTTGCTGTTCTTTCGACTGCCATCCTCTATTTATATATGGTGCTGGAAATGTGCTCATGAACAGGGCCCCACGCACTGGCCAGATGGCACTTCGGGTACTTCTTCAAATTCCTACAAGCGCTGCCGACGCCAGGTTCCCGTCAGACCAAAATAGCGATCTCGGACAGCTGTTGCCCGCTCGACGCGTTCCTTGGACGATATACGACGAGACTACACTTTCAACCGAAACAGACGCGTCGTTTTCATAGGTCGCTTGAACAGAGTACGAAAACTCTTTCCCATTGCACAGTGAGCGTCAGAACACATACTTCACGGACCTTACTCACCATATACGAACACTTACGCCCGGTGTGCTGGTTGTAAAATTTCGCAGAATGTGGAAACTCTCGGCTCGAGATAAGCGGTGACTACATGCAGGGCAACTCGAATGCTTAACGTTCCCTGCAAATATGCTGCCTCCACTCGCTAGACCATGTAGTCTGTAGCACTGCGGTTAGGATGGAGCACGTGAGCGTTCCGTGTGCTTGGATGATAAATCGATCGCTTATTTATAACTGTTTCCAGGAAGAGCTGTTGCACGAGTCTCTGTGCCAGAAATGATTGACACTAAACTTTTGATGGCAGTTGCTCATATCACAGAAAGTCAAACGGCATGCTTTTGTTGCTGAGCAGGTTTGATACGAATCGCGGGTTTTCCACTCGGACGTGGCGCTGGACGCATTACTGTACGGGTGGAACGTAAACGCGCTCATGTACTCCCATTAGGTGCGCCTGAGGTACCCCCGGTGCCCAAGTTACCCCAATATCTTGTGTGCCCAATGGACTTAGTAAATAATAATTATTTTTATTTTATTATATTAATTCCTTAACTCACGGTACACGCTGCGACAAAGACAGCATCGCGTCATGCAAGGCTTTCAAGAAGACCGGAGTGTATGGAAAAAAGAAGAGAAGCTTCATATAATGTAGCGCCGTATTTCCTAACAATTCTTTCTGGTGGGCATTATTTGAGCCTTTCGTCATTGGCTCGCACGAAGGCGCGTCTCTGTTATTGCCGCCATCAGCCACTCCCAGAGACGAAGAAACTAACGCCGTATATATAGATGAATAGAACGAGATCGCTCCGTTTAAATACTGCTTTCAGATTTTTTTTCTCTATATGATAGGCTAGTCGTTAACTGCAGAAAAAACAAATGACAGCACCGGCACTTCTTCTATGTAGAGAGAGAGAGAGAGAGAGAGAGAGAATAAACTTCATACACAAGAACACACGATCACACGTAGTGCCTCCGCTCTGCAGTGGGTGGTCCCTTTAGCCCAGGAGTACAGCGGCCTTGGCTGCCCTTCTCGCTCGGTTGACCAAGTTTAGCTGGTCCATCAAGAGGGAGCTGGACAGCGCTGCCTCCTATAGCCGGGTGGTGGAGTGTGTTATGGGTGCGAGGTCTGGTGCGCTTGTGCAAGCCCACACGATGTGGAAAAGCGTTGCGCATTGATCGCGGTGTGGGCGTTTATAGGAATACAGCGCAGGGCGTATGACGTGGCAGATACTCAAGTGTGGATTTGTGTTTGTTTGGAGTTTCCGCCATATTACGGCTTCTGTGGAGGAATGCAGTTTAGGAAATATTGATTTATATTACTGAATAATATTATATATTAGTTAATTATTTTATTGAATTCAGCGAGGCAGACGCGATACTCGTTGTTTAATGTTAAGTGATGGCTTATGTGACAGCTGTACTGAAGGTGTGGTGAATGACGACAATATTGCATACTTGATAGAATTAAGCGAAGTGAACGATACGGTTAAAAAAAAAGCTTACGACGTTGGTATTCTGTGAGAGTGTCATGAGCACGAGGCACGAGTGAGCACGTGATGAGAACGAAGAAACGAAACATCAGCGCTGAGCACGCTCAAACAAATCTCGCGGTGATTACGAACGTCCACCTACTTAAGACACAGTCGCTCCAGGGCAGTCGTTTTAAAGGTTAGCTAAGCGCTTCTATCGCATCTTGTGATGTTTGTCTCTCTCTCTCTCTCTCTTTGGTTAGCAACACAGCCACCACTCGCAGGGGTTTCGACACACGAACAATATATGCAGAAGAGCTTGCCTCATGACAGAAATGTCTCCGACATTGCTGTGACGGCTGACTGTGCACACAGCGTAGAAGCAACGCCTTACCCGACAGCGACGGTGACGTGTGCGTAGCCAGAGACATCTGCGATGACGTAGGGCCACGATGGAGAGAGGACTCGCCGTGTTGCTTCCATGCAGGCGTACACCACACCGGAGTCCTCACTGTCGCTCTGGAGCACGCGCTTCCGGTAGTCATACTGTAGCACCTAAGAAAGCCAGGTTAAGTATAGGTCACGCTATCTCGAAATTTAATCATCGACGAAAGTGTCAACGAATTCGCACATAGTGCTCGTCAAGAGTATACACTTCGAGAGTGTTCAGCAGTTCTTTGCGCGGTCCTTAGCCTCTTCTGGAGAGTATGAGTAAGGTCTTATCATTCCAACATTCCATTCCAAGTGATCCCGGAGGTCGACAAAATCCGGGTGGTCGGCATTTATTTATTTCTTTCACAATACTGCAGGCCAGATTGGCGCAAGCAGGAGGGGCATGAAAACACAAATCGTAACAGCACTTACATGGGAAACAAATATGAAAAAAATTACATTGCATGTGACATACAACAGAATAAAAAATTAAAATATGACAGAGCAGAAACGAAAGCAATGAACATTAAAATTTCTCATAAGAAAATTGTTTCCTTTCTACTGAAGAAACAAAGCTTGAAAGGCCTGTTCCACGTCAGGAGAGCGAAAACCCGATTCAGGAAGCGCGTTCTAATCAGGTATTGTTTGAGTGAAGAAAGTGTGCTTAAATGAGTTTGTTTTAGCAAATATAGGCTGTAATGAGTGTTCGCTATAATGGTGGTTCCTTCGAGTAGTGATTATAGACAAGCGAAGGGGCAACGGCGGGACCATTTCCCGCCTTACAGCCAAGATTACCAACGCAGTTCGTCTTATCAGACAGGTCGCCAACCGCAAGGCCGGGATGAAGGAGGAAAGCTTGATTCGGCTTGTGCACTCCTTCGTAATCAGCCACGTCAACTACGTTGCAGCCTTCCACAACTGGGGCGCGATCGGAGATATTTTGTTCGATACGCGTTCTGTTCAGTTGCTGCAACGTCACAAAGTTGCAGTATGCAAAATTTGTGACAGCGGGGCGGAGAGAGCAGCCAATCAGGAAGCGGTGACCTCCCCGGAAGTTTACCTCCGTCGTTTGTCGTCTGCTTGCAAACAGTATACTAAAAAGCCAAATGTTTCTCGTCTTCCAATTGAAAAAATCTCCATCTAAAAAAATGTTTTTTTTTCTTCTCAAGCCCAAACACGTTTTCAAATACTAGTACGTGTGACTACTGCAATTTATAACTATTAGGTTCTTTGCGTCGTCCCTAGGTGGTGTCGCGCACAGCGAGAAGGAAAAAGAAAAAAAAAACGAAGGGAAGAGTGGCGCACTTTTCAAGAGGCAGCCACAACATCCCAGTGGCTCGCTGGCACCGATGATCTTGTCGATTTCTCTGTACAACCAACGAATTATTTGTTTCGAGAAACAAAAACGACGCCGGAATTCACTTTCTGCCATTTCTTCAAACGCGTTTCGCACCGCCACCCGCTCTCCTCCTTCCTCTAGAAAAGCCAGCGCAACAACCTAAGTTTCCAACGGAAGCGCAATTTCCTAGAATTAAACTATGGATTGGATTCAAACGTGCCATTCCGCAGCCGAAAAAGCTGCCTGTTGGATCCAATCCAATCCACCAGACGCGCCATGCGAAGCCGTATGATCGCTCCAAACTTCTCAACTCCCGTCGCGTTCGGACGAAATGCTCGGTGGGCGGATGATTGACAGGACCGTGTCGTCATTTTGACGTCACCAAAAACGGGGCGGCGCCCCGCGGCTGGCGACGTCGGCGCGGAGTAGGCCAATCGCGCGCGCCGGTAACCGAACGAATGCGCCGAACAACCATCTCCGATCGCACCCCTGGATGCAGTGTGAAAAGAATAAGATCACCGTCCTGATACGCCGAGCTTACAAGGCGGCGCTCGGACTATTCGAGTGTACGAACACCAACAAGCTCCTGAGCCCCGGGGGTACACAATAACCTCGAGGAAATTACGGAAGCGCAACGGACCGCCCAGCTGGAGCGGCTCTCTATGACCGAAGCCGGCAGGCGTATACTTCAATCCTTGGGCTTCACGCCCGGGGCGAAAAAGGCGAGTAGCGACGTTCCTGTCCCGGACGGGACCCGGCGCCGGATTCTGGTAGACCTCATCCGGAGAAAGATGAACCCGGAGTTTGACAAGGAGAGAAGAGCGGCGGGGGCCAAGGCCCTCATCGACTTTCACGCCAAGGACGAGCACGCACGGTTCGTGGATGCGCCAGAATACCAGGGAGGCAGCGCGGCGTTCGTAGCTACCGTCATCGAGGCGACGTCCGGCGCGACGAGGGCAGTCGCTAGATTACGAGTTCGAGAGGCGTGTCAGGCGGAGGTGGCCATTGCCCTGGCCATTGACGACCCCGGGTGCCAAATGGTGTTGTGTGATTCGCGAAGTGCAGTGCGACATTATGCCAAGGGCAAAGTGTGTGCTGAGGCTGTGCGCGTTCTGTGCTCGGCTGACCTGCAACGGGAGAATAGGTATGGTAAAATCAAGTGGTTCCCGGCCCACGCGGGCACCGATGCGTCGGAGAAGCACGATAACGACAACGATACGGCACACGCAGTAGCGCGAGCGCTATCTAATCTCGCCGCTGCAACCGACCGTCCAACGTGGTGCAGTGCCAAGGACCGCATGAAGACGTTCAACGAACTTACACAGTTTCACCGCCTGGCTCGAAAGACTTTCCCACCCCCGCACCCGGGGCTGAGCCTAGCGGAGGCGGTGCTGTTCAGACAATTACAAACTGGTTCCTTACCCACCCCAGTGTTAATGAATCATCTGTACCCGAAAGTATATGTGACTGATGTGTGCCTCGTGTGCCAGCGGGAGAGGGCCACCCTGACGCACATCCTGTGGGATTGCACCAAGTTCCCCGACGAAGCTTCGACAACAATGATTCCGCCGCGACTCGCGGCTGCGGCAGAACGCTACGACCACGAAATCCAAACCTGGACCGTCCAGGAGGTCTCGGCGGCTCTTGAAAGACAAAGGTCGAGCGAAACCGACGGAACGTTGCCTCTCAGGGCGACCGACCGCGGGTGTAACACGCGCTGGAGTTGAGTAGAGACCACCCGCTGAGAAGATGTCAGGGCCCGCGTCGCGGCGCCATTTAGTCATGGTGTTGTCCTGCAGGCGACTAAATAAAGTTGTTTCGCTCTCTCATCATCCCAATTACTTCATTTTCACGCTATGCCGCGAGTTCTTATGTGATGGTCCACTGCTGCTTGCTACGAGTCTCAAACGCTTCTTATGGTCCGCTGAGACACAACAGCGCATGCATGCTTTATTTTCTCCGCTTTACCACAACGTACACATACAGCAAATATGCACCGTATTTGTATCCTTTTGTTACAACTATTTGAAAACTGGCCAGTGTTAAGGAGAGCACTACGCACTCCAATCCACTTGCCACATAGTTGTAGATCTGCCGCAGCGCCTCCTATCGTGTGCCCTTCTACGCAACGCCACGCGTTCCGGCGCGGCTCCTTTCCCACTCTATCACCGTCAGCCCGCCAGTCGCTCTGCCAAGGTAAAACATATCCACTTCGTCGAACGTCAAAGTTTGACCTGCATAATGCTATTACACTAAAGCACAGGCATGGACTGCGTTGGCATAACTAGTGGCGCACCCAAGTGTTTACATGCCTCCTGGATCGTCTCATGTTAAAACATGGGTTCCGCTCCAATGGTAACGGTTTAATCTGTACAGCGCTATGGAAGTGCTCAATTATGATGTTTATTGAGTGAGGTGCCAACTCCGACGCCATTCGCTGGAAGCAACCTTTACGCAGAGTTTAATTTCTAGCCTTAGCTCAAGCGTTCAATCGTATTCTCTCGACACTACGTAATGAAAATTTGAGCATCTTCGTAACCAAAGGCTTGTTTATCGGCTAAATGCGCGCAGATGTTCTTACCTCGGCTGAAGCCAGCAGGTACAAGTAAAGCAGCGCGACGTCAGAATGTTGTTCGAGCGTTGCGAAAGCGTTCTTAATCTGATTGTATCCTGTGACCACGAGGCGCTTCTGCCAGTCTTCCGCTGGTTCCGTTTTCCACAGATAGCGGACGAAGGCATTCCACCACTGATTGCCCTTAATATACCAGCTGAACACGTCCAGGTCTGTCACCTGCACCCAGGTGCTGTCGAGGCCTTCCGTGCAGCACAACTCGGACTGCAGTGCTTTGTCGACCCGCAACGCCAAGTCAACCATCGTTGCGAAGCGCTCCTTGCTCAGACCATCGACAACGTGCTTCAGGTATCGTACAGCGTCCGCCTGAAAAACCCGACAACAATGTTTGTTGGAACACCTAAGACAAATGAGATGTTAATACACTTTTCATACTGTTCTTTTCGCATAAAGAAATAATGCTCTTCTAATTGTGACCTTAGTAGTGGCAAGCCCAAAAGAACACAAGAAGAAATGGGGAAGTGCCTCCATCTGAGTGTTTCCCCCCCAGGAGTTTCCCAAAATGTCATCGAGCTTGACCATCTCTACTAAGGCGCGTTTAAAATGTTTGCCAATAGCGATTATTACATCGTTCTGAAGTTATATCAATACAAAATACGAGAACTTGTGGAAAAACGTTTTCGGCATACCACTGGTTCAAATACACCAAAAGAATGTTAAAATATTAACGTTACGCTGACATCATCGTCACCGCGCTTATCGTGCGAGACACAATGAAGTAAAGAATTGGTCGTGGTTTTTCAACACAAATTCTGAAAAAAGAACTCTTGAAGTTTATGTAGAGCTTTGAAGGAATACTACACCAGCTCAAGCAGCAGGCCCTTGAACCGTTTTAAGTCTATATTTAGTATCGTTTTAACAGTACTGTTGCGATATGATAAGGTTCACTCAGCGAGGCGTCCGATCATTACTGGAGAGTGGCAGCATGCGTGAGTGATACAGAGCCCGTCTCCACCCCTTTAGTCAGCGCACTTTCATCACCTTTATTTTGCGTTTCATGAGTGACCTGAAAAACCATTAGCGAACTCTCTTCACTTAAAAAGCGCACGTGTACGTTGTAGAATAAAGCGAAAGGGTCGCACATTCGCCAAGACAAAAACAGTGACCAATGTGGCTGAATCGTCGCAAGAACTCGAAGTGTAGTCAGTGAAATAAAGCAAGAAAAGAAAGCAATTAAGTATACACTGAGTAAAAGCAAATAGATACAGAAAGAGAGAGAGAGAAAACACACTAGCAATTGGGACGATGGAATGCTCTGTTTGTATTACTTCAAGCCGGCTCAAAGGTACACTACCCAATGCTCTACAGCGTGCTAGCGACGGAACGAGCTGCGGTGATTTGGAGAAGTCAAACATTGATCTACACCTCCGCATCTACACTTCCAACGGCGCTTGTCTACACCCCTCAGCTCAGCATTTATACCGAAGGCGTTCATCAGCGGCATCATGAAGATAACAACAGTACCGATAGTACTGATTCATGAAGGAGCTGGTCTGCTTTAAATGTACATCACTGTTTACCTCACAGGGAGCGTGTCGAAAAAGTAATAAACTTTTTCGTTATTCCTGCGAGGGTCATCTGCCAAGACCCTTCGCAAAAATCTAGCCTTGAAAGCCATGTGCATCTACACCTTTCGTCAATGGTTTCAAGAGTTTCATTCATAGAGTTAATATACAATGTAGTCTGCAGATATACTTTTTTCCATCTTCTTTTGGAAATGTTTTCGTAAACTGATTTGTCAACACGGGCCATGGGAGACTTTTTCCAAACTCGCTTGTGCGTTCAGATCACTTTTTATTTATTTATTTTTATTTTGCCCCAAAATTTCTAGATTGTGACTCGGAACAACAGTACGGTGCTATGCCCAACAGGCCAGCCACCGCCGACAGCGCTTTCATACCATTCACGCGTGGCTCGATCATTACCATCACATGCCTGAGCTCTACGACAAGTCTTATTGCACCAATTGCAATAGATCCCTTAAGGTATATCATTTACTCTGGCCGTGATCGCAAGCTCACATAAACTACGAACAGGACAAGCGCAAGCTTGAAGAAGCAATCCAGAGCGAAGAACTCGCTCCCCAACTCTGGGCCGTCCAGCAGGTCCACGACGCCGCCAGGAAACTCAACCTCCCGGTTCCGTCGTGGGAGACGCCCACTCCATGAGAGCCCAAAGCTCTCGTGGCCTGCAGGACCTCGAATAAAGTTGATTTCCTTCCTTCCTTGAAAATACGGGAGCACGTGAGTGCGCCCACCAGTTTCAGTCAGGTCACTGACTCAGAAATGGAAAGCGCGAATTATCGTCAACCTAACTATTGTACTTCTCATGCGTCACGTCGCATAGCAACAAGTTCTTTAGAAGGCGAAAGCGCTTCAGTTTCCCTTATTCTACCTTCGTAGTCGCTAGTAATTTGGGAGACTATCTGAGACCGTATCGGCTCCGGGATCGGCCCAATTCCTCGTGGTGTGTAGCGCTTTGAGGCGCTGTGTAACAATGTTTCACCCGCGGGATAGGCTCAAGTCATAAAGGAACAAGTTGCAACATTTCTTCGTGGGAGTGCAGTAAATTGAACATCATATCGGCGCCGTCATACTGTAGTGTCCGTCGTCTGCTGCGGTCCCTACGGCGTATGTCTGCCTCTAATAGTGTTTCCATTTGTTGATTCTAGCTGCATATGCAAGTGAGCCTCTAGTGGCCCTTTCAAATAGCTTTTTCGGCTGTTTTTGTGTATAAAAATTTATAAAAATGGCTAAACAATCTGTTTCTCAAAGGCAGCGCCTACACTGCCGGCAGACGAAGCTCGCTCCACCACATTACGAACTTTCCACGCGCGGTTCTAAAGCTTGTAGCTGCAGCTGAGGTAGATAAAGCATAAGCGCAAAGGGTAGGTTGGAACACCTGCCCCAAAGATCACAAGAACATTTGTTGGGGTGCAACAAGCATGTAAAAATTGCTTGCTACAGACAACTTCTACAGCATTTACCTTTCAAATAACAAACTAGAACGTGATTTGTAGTGGGCAGTAGATAATGATAAAACACCGGATCATGGTAAAACACCGAAAGTGAGATTGTGTCCCCGCTGTTTGGTTTGTGAACTGCTCACCAAAAGGATTTTTGACGCTGGTGGAGAAAGGCAGTAACATAAAGCGACACGAGTTGAGACTCAGTTATCGGTATACGGAAATATAATGGTCAGTAATTAATCCCGTTCAATTCTACGCATTTAGCTGAGTTCGATCTTTTACAGGTTCGTATTCCTTCAGTAAGTGGTTCATTTCGCGAAGCTTACAGAACTGCTCGGCCTAAATTTTTTTGGTGCCAAGGGACAGTATACGCAGTCGAGGACGGCAGACGATTAGGTGGGGTGATGAACTTAGGGAATTTGCCGGCGCAGGCTGGAGTCAGTTAGCCAACACAGGATAATTTGACATCGCTGGGAAAGGCCATTGTCCTGCAGTGGACGTAAAAAAAGGCTGATGATAATGATTATGATGACGGTAATGATGATGCCTCTGAGACTGAATGGTTGCAGCCAACAGGAAATCGAAGCTCGATTAGTCGTGTGGGATACAATGACAGTGTAAAGATTCATTGAGCTGGTAAAATTCAATCGCATTCAGAGGAGGCATTTGGTGCCTTCTTTAAAGGGTAGTGCTTTGTGGATTGACAAAGTTAATGGGTCTCTTCGCAAATCTCGCTGCAAGAGGTGCTTTATTGTTCCTCTTCAAGGCAGGACAAGTTAATCTTCACTGTTTAATATATAACTTGGATGCACCTACTGTTGTTCTGAAGGTTGTTTCAATTCACTGTTGTAGTGAACGGATGCGTTCGTAAGAAATAGGTGCCTCAGCATTACGATGGTCGATTGATACGCTTGCGAAAGGCGCGTGCCGTATCGTAGAATGAAGGCTGCACCTTTATGCTACCTTCTGGCTTGGCTCTCGATCGTAAAAGGAAGCTTTAGCTCGGTAGCTCCTATTTAAATGCGTGTGAACGGGTAAACATTTTTTTTCTCGGAAACCACTGAACTGACATTGATGAGGTTTGTTGCAGAAAAGAAAACTTTAAGATGTAACTGTGCATAGTGGATTGAACAGATATACAAACCGATTCAGGCCGAACTGAACAACTCTTTGGCGCTCCGGGATCCAGAGGAAAAATAGTTTCGGTTAGACACAAAACCTCGCATTTTCTCAGGCGTTCCCAGGCGTCCTTGAGGTGGCACAAGTCTTTTCAAAGCTTTGCAAATGTAGTGAGTTCTCGATATTAGTTGCAATTCCCTGAACGTTTCGAGGAGCCGTTGGTTTATTGTCACTGTTCGCGTTAGTTGAATTAAGAGAAGAAAATAGTGGCTTTTTTTCTTGCACGTATGAACAATCTGTATTGCATATTTCCAATGCTTCAGATTGCAATACCCCGCGTGTCAGTGTTTCGGAGCAAATTGCTTTTCGCTCCATTTCATGATTACGTTTTCTGGTAGTTAGCTTTCAGCGTTTTGGACACCATTTGTCTTTCTGGTGTCGCACTAACCTGTACACTGCATAAACTTTACATACGCTCCAGAAAAACAGCGAACGCCAAACACTATAGGAAACTGGAAGCACACAGACACTGCAGGGCCCGCTAGGCATACTGCAGAAGCAATAGAACGCACACAACAGGATCAGTTTTGGCGCGGGATTAGCATTTCGGCATATTTCAGTATCGCATGTAACACGAAGAGTCACTTCGCAGCTTGCAATACGAGAACGCTCAGGTAAAACAGAAACGTCTGGTGCGTGCTGCATTACGCCTCAGAATCTCACTCCATTCAAAGGAGTGAGCAGCCCATTCATAATATGTAACGACGAGAACTACTGCCAGTTAATGCAATATAAGCGAAGATAAACAGAATCAAAATATAAAGGTTGCGGGTACACACGCACACAGGACCGGCTCATGAAGGAAGCTCTATTATTAGAATGCAAAAAAAAAAAGCCGTTGAAAGGAAGGCCAGCTGCTTTGCGTTACAAGAAGAGGTCGCCACAGTAGCGCTGGTCATTTATGTAGTTGCGGTTACTGTCTTATCGTTTTCGAACTGTTTAACTTAACATGCCCCACAACATAATCAAATGACTTGCGCTTCCACGGGGCTGCCTCGGCGCGCGCAGTCCAATGCTAGCCAGATATAGCCATACTCACGGTCATTCCGTGGCCTCTTCCTTCAAACTTATCGGCAATCGATCGACCCGCGTAGAGATGCACGTAGCTAGGTGTCGAGCCGTTGCGCTCCAAGCGTGCTCCCCACAGCATCTCGAGTCCCCACTGTAACGACATGTTGAGCGCAAACTCCATGCCATTGCGCATTTCGCCTTCCACGAGCAGCGCAGAAAGCTCGCGAGGAACTTCCAGCGGCGAGGTCTTGGCAGCGCTGAGGGACGCGTAACACGAAGTGTATAGGGACTGGAGCACATGGCGGCCAAAGACGTTGGGTCTCAGCGTGGGACCAGACAGGAGCGTCCTGTGCGCAGTGGCAGACTTTGTACATTAATAAATGATGTTAGCCAGTTTAGAAAGTTAAACGTTTGGCCGTATGGGGACATTCATTTGACGTCATCCGCGAGAAGCGCTAGCGTCGTTCGCGGTTGCCGCCATATTGCCGGTCGCGATTTGAAGCGTTCGCTAATGTTGTGTGCGTAAGTTGCAGACGCACCCTTACAAATACTTCCAGCAAATTAAGCACTCACGGCACCACGCACACGTGATCTTTTTGATGTATGCTGTTATATGAGCTCCATACGACGGCTTCAAGTATCGGCTGCTCGCACGAGACCTCCTCTGTTGCTCCGACGCCGCACGGATGATAAGATGGGGAATTTGGCGTGGTTATCGGGCGATGCTATCGCCGTCTGGCGGGTCGAGGCCCAATGCATATTATAAAGTTGTACCCATGTCACACAGTAAATTTAACGACGTTTCCAATGAATGATAATTGTTACGGTTAATGTCATTATCACCGCACGCTGTCACACGGCGAGAACTAATGTCATTTCAATATGGTGACAACGACGATAGTAAAAAAGAAAAGAGGCAAAAACAGCGTCAAAACCACTTTTGTTCAATAATTATTTTCCAACACGATAAATTCCGTTAGAATATGTGATCCTTCCTTTCACACCGTGCTTTTGGATCAGTAACATTTTGACACTGCTAGCCAAGTTGAGTCAAGCCAAGCCGAAGAAGTCCGCTACCTCTGCTACAGTGTACTAGACTAGTTTACCTCTGCTGAAGAAAAATCAAAATGGCACTTGCGTGTCCTCGTCGCTGTGATGTACGTGCGGATTCCTAATACCCACATGGTCGGCGCTTGCGATAGGAAAACACACGCGTGCATTTACGCCAAGTCAATCGAAGTGGCCGTGGCTGACGCTCCAGTGTAAACAAACATGACCGCCGCAGTCAAAGCCAGAGGGCCGTCGAGTCACTGGATTGAGAGTAGCTTTCTGTAATTATACAACTGAGATGAACTTAAATGTCATTACAGCAATATTTAGGTAATAAAATCGACAGAACAATAGTTATTTTTGGTTAAACAACACAAAGCATGTCCTGGTTGCGAAGCTGACGGTAGGCTCCAGGGCTAGAGAATACACATTCGGTTCCAAAACGAATACGAATGAGATTCGGTTGGAAATGCCACTTTCAACTAATGTCATTACATTTTACTGTGTGGCAGCAAACAAATGGGATTATCAGCGAATTGTAAATGACATTAGATCTGCCGTGTGACGGCGGTATTAGTTTACTTAGTGTAATGGTAAAGCCAGACAAAAAGAAAAAAGAAAAGATCTCAACCGCAATGGCGCCGCCGTGTTCGCACCTGTAATTTTTGTATTTGACAGAAATATTAAAAAATATGATGCAACAAACAGTCATTTATACGTAGCACGTACGTATGGACACTGTGCAAAGTTTATTCCGTATATTTTCTCAAGGATCCGAAGGCTTTATATAACATTTTGATGTAAAATACAGGGTCCATGAAAGCACGAGCTTGCAGGAACTTGAACTAGATGTCGCCACCATACTGAGGTAGGCTCCGGATCGCGTTGATTGCGCGGCTCGTTTGAATCGTATCTTGTTGTCTGAGCCTGCACGCCTGCACAGAGCAGCAGCATGACGGTGTCCTTGCGGTTACCGCTTTCAATGCATGGGTGTTATGGGTAGCCTTAATTACTCTAGAGTTGGTTATATTAACTTTATGATGCTAACCCTCTATACAGAATGCCAGAATACTGAAAGCAGCAGTTGTTACGATGAAGTAAGATATGCGCTCATAGAGTTCGCATAAAAAACTACTAGTTGGTCATACTAAGTATAACCTACATCCCTTTTGCCAGACGTCCGTGGCGACACTAAGTTCTCAGTGTGCGCTGCACAAGCTAGATGGTTCACGTACTTACTCATGAAAATAACACAAGGACAACACGACAACAAAGCGGACGGCCCTATGCTTGTTTTGACCACAATTTGTATACTGTTGTCTTTCCTTGCGCCACTTTTTATGATCAAGTATGAAAACTTTTCAGCTCATTGCCGACACTATTATTGTGGCCCCCACTGGAGACTCGCTCGCATGGGCTGTGATGGTGTGTCAGCTCCTGTTAATTCATTACAATGGGCATAACGAACTCTAAATGTTTTATAACAAGCAACGTCAACATGGCAGTACGGTAACGCGAATGCCTACAGAAGCTCAGCCCATCGTTTATAACTCATTCACTATAGTAATTTCTCGTCGCAACAAAACAACGATGGAGGCGAACAAAAATCGACTAATTCAATTTAATCAAAATAATCAGCCTGCTCTAGATAACAACGTATTTCTAATTTCAAACTATTGTTTATGGGCTGCCTTTCTGATTGATTTTCAAGGGCGTAGGCTCCGTAGATGTCCATAGCAAACTGTACTATCTCGAAAGCTGTGTACCAGCGGTGACAAATTAGTGGCTTTGGTGCTGCGCTGCTAAGCACGAGGTCCCGGGATCAAATCCCGGTCACGGCGGCCGCATTTAGATGGGGGCAAAATGCAAGAAAAGACACGCCCCGTTTACTTAGATATATGTGCACGTTACAGAACCGCTGGTGGTCACAATTAATCCGAAGTCCCCCACTACGGCGTGCCTCATAATGAGATCGTGGTTTGGACACGTAAAACCCTATAATTAAATCAATTTAAAGCTGTGTCCATAGAACACACGAACTCGCGTTTTCTGGCTATGCAGATACTGCGTTGTTTCATGCACGATTGCGCAACATGAGCGTGCTATGATCATCTGTACTTTGGATTGTTTCACAATAAAGCCCATTGTGTATTGGGGTTACCTAGAAAAAACTCAAAAGACAAGCGATGGTTTCGGGAGGCAGTGGTGACTTCTGTTTCGTGCTGCACGAATCGACCACTATAATTTATTGATGCGAAAGTATCAAATAGCCGTTGAGCGAAAAAGTCGGCGGCGTCTGTAGCAACGAAGCGGCATCTGTATTCACATTGGCTGCGACGCCACGTCACGCATGCGCATCAACGGAGCAGAGTGGGCGAATCGGCTGCAATGCTAGCGCGCCAGGTGTTGCGTGAGCAGAGAGGACATCACCGCGACGCCACGTCACCAACGCGCCTCGACGGAGCAGATACAGCGTCGTGACGCCATCGGGCAAGACAGCCGTCCACGCGGCAGTCGCGTCACGCGCTTCCTCGGTCTCTTGTCGCGCAGTACGTCGGCGGCATGTGGCGTTGGCATCGCTTGCTGATACTGCTTGCTGACTCGGGCAGCACGTGCCGCCATGGTAGATTACTCCCAGCGCCAAACTCGGAGGAGCGCTCAGCGGCGTACGATTGTAGAGAACGATGTGATTACCTAGCACATGCGTGTCAAAGAACGGAAGTAAGGCAGTTGGTGTTTGTCAACGTAGGCGCCTCGCAACGCAAACGTTCACGCGCATTGCGTCGGCGCTTTAGTTTCGACCTCCGGCCAGCAACATTGGACCGCCAACCACCGCGGCCACAAAGACGGGCAAAAGTGCCAAACAATGATCATCTGTATCTCATCACTCGCCTGTTGACTGTCTCGTACAGCTTGGACAGGGAACTGGCGACGTACGTTCGGTTGTACGCGAGTGCGTCGGCGCTGCGGTCCCACTGGTCGCAGGTGTAGGCGTACATGTTGTCGCAAGGCTCCGCCGACGGGTTGAGCAGCTCGTGCAGCTCTTCCATGGCGGCCAAGCAGGCCTTGCCGTCGTACTCGAGGCAGAAGGACTGCCAGCGGACGTTGCCCGTTGTCCACAGGCGAAGCGAGTAGGCCACGATGAGCGCTGCCGGCAGCGTTGTCAGCACTGCGCACAGCACGCCCACTCTGTGGTCGCAGCAGAAGTGCGACCGCGCCTTTCGAGTGCTGCTGCTAGGGGAGAGTTCCCCCCGAGCTCGGGATCCTGAAGACGAGGAATGATCGTGTCACTTGAGATAGCTCTCGGAGGCTATCATCTCTAGTCGCGTTCGCGACATCATTGAGGCCGTAGCTTCGCAGAAAGATAACTACAAGATGTATTGAGCGTCAATAGATTTTACCGTGTTGGCTCGATTCTAAGTTCCCCTTTTTTGTTCTCGAAATTATTAAAACGTGGCATGTGCATCAGAGTCGAGAGCGAGACGGAAAGTGCAGTATGTTTCCATTTATTTGATTTGTAAGATATAGATGCGCACATGAATGTACAGGAGGAGGTCCCCAAGAACATAGTTGAAATGGGACCTCCTGCAAAAAACGCATACGATACAAAATAAAATAAAATAGAAACAGCAGTGTGTGCGTATCAGTTAAAAGAAATCATAATATATATATATATATATATATATATATATATATATATATATATATATATATATATATATATATATATATATATATATTACCACAACAGAAACATAAGTTCAGTCTCCACCATGAAACGCGGTAAGAAAATTCTTTATAAACGGAAAAAAGGGCGCATACACAATTTTTAGGATGAAGCAACTAGATTACAACACTTAATCTCTAATCCAACAATCGACCAGTTTCAAAGCCCATGATCTACCATATCGCAGGCGCCGGAAGTTCTTGTGGGAGCACATAGTAGCAGTAATAGTACATCAAGCGTCTGGGCAAAGAAGCCGGATGCCACGAACGGGACCAAATAATAGGTGCTCTGTGCCGTTGCAAAATGATAAGGAAGCCTAGGAAAGCGATGACGAGAGATACCCGGTCCTCCATGGCTACGATGGGATCAAATTTATTTTGCAATAGAGAATAAAACTCCAATGCTCTCTGCTACTGTCTTTTTCTGGTGAGGAAACAAACAATAGAGAACAGTGCCTTTTATAATTTCGATGTATAAAAAGAAACGCGAGGAAAAAGTCGGGTGCCCGTTGCCGTCCAGGGTCGGTTATTACAGAGTACATGCGTTATTCTTGTTACCCGCCTGTTTGGTTCTTATTCTGGCTTCTCGTTTGTATTTATCGTTTGTTTTAGAGCGCAGCTCTTCGGCGGCCGTTCCTTCGGCGAGCGTGGGCGTAACCGAGCGAACGAGCACAGCGAAAGATGAGGGAAAACGCGCAGCGCAGCGAGGGATGAAAAAGGCGGCGAGAGCGAAGAGAACGCGAGGAGGAGAGTGAAGTGGAACCGCGATGAGAACAGCGAAGGAGGGCAAAGCGAAAGCGTGCGAAGAAAATCGTAGTGCCACGCACGAGGGTCACTGCGGCGACTGCTACGAGATGGCGCTAGAGTAGCGCGCGTCGCCTTTATGGACACAAAGCGCTGCATGAGCGGAGGTTGTCTGCGCCGGCTGCTGTGAATCGCGCCCACGCGTCACCCACGCGCTGCCTCTCGCGATCGCCCGATTAGCGAGGCCGTCGCGTCACACCTCGCTTTGTTTGCAAAGTGCCGCACGGGACAGATTGTCCTCGCGAGCCAACATGTGGCGAAATGAAAGCAGATATACAGCTGGGCTCAGATTTTGCGTTAGGGAGTATCGTAACTGTCGGTTAATCTTTTGGGATTCGAAATTGCCGTGCATCTCGTTTTATTTTGTGTCAATAATCCGGATACGTCAGTGTGATTATTATTAAAATAACCATTTATCTACCACTACTCTCTTCCCACCGTCCATGTGCATAATTGTGTGTTCTTTCGAAAATCTATAACTTAAATGACCCCCCTTTATGAAGAGCATATTTAACACGTCGGCGGTACAGGACATGCCGTTTAGATCGCAGCTTAAAGTTGGCGTGGCGTTTTGTCGAAAAAAGTTATATCGTTATTATTTTACACCCAGAACAGCTTCTGGATTGGTCTCCCCTGTTTGCTTTCATCGCCACAATTTCGCACCGTGCCAGTTTGACAGAAGCTACGCGCAGTGCATTTTGTTGCATTGCACAATGCACGCAAGGTGCCTCGAGCGGCCAGTCTCGCGGCAATTTTGCTGCTTTTGCGGGCTTCTTTCACGCTAGGAAAAAAATTTTTATGTAGCACGTATATTGAGCAACGGCAAGCTGTATTGGGAGTTTTTCTTGTCGCTCTACAATTTTCTCATTGACACTTTTCGTCTAATGATAATATTTGTGAAGCTTATTAATAAAAGACTAAGTATCTAACTAGGCGGAATGAAAAAAAAAGATAGTTTGAGCATCTCCAAGCTACGGCAAACAACATTACCTCGGTTCTCTCCAGCTACATGGCATTCACATATTTTTAAATTCTGGCTAAAGTTAGCTGGGACGCCCTGTATAACGTCATACCCATTTCTTTTTACAAACCAGTCCTTTCTGTAATGGCAAAGTACACAAAGTATTTTGTATAAATGAATAAATAAATAAATAAATAAATAAATAAATGCGAGGACACCTAAGCACTTCGTGTGAGTTGTGTATGTGAAAGCAATAATGTCCAATTGAGCGTCGCTGAGCAATCCTTCGAGTTGTGAACTCCTCGCGGGTTAAGCGAGCGCGTTAAAGGGACCCTGAAACGCTTTTGACGATTTACTAGAAACACACTGAGTCGTTAGAGTAGGTCCTTCTGATCATTAATTGGCACATCTAAGTGCCCCGCGTAAAGCGTGTAATTTATTATGAGGTTTTAAAAAGGCACATCGCTGCCGATGGCAGCACACTGCTCGGCGGAATTTTAAGCCGCCCCTACCCAATATGACCGAAATCACCCATACGACGTCAGTGGGGCGAGCTATCCGATTGGCTGACAAGGTCACGTGATCGATAATTTTTCCACCTTTATGGTAAACAAATGATCTTCGTAATAGTTGGAATGTTAGTTTATTTGTTTTTATGAAAAGAAATCAACATAAAGAGAATGCACAAGAACAATTTTTCAGTACACTTAAGCACTTCCGGCACACAGCAAGTGTCGTCTGCTTGTGTTACAACGTGCACCGTCTTTGACGAGAGCTCCGCGGTCAGAGTTGGTCTGTCTTTTCGCGAGTGCTGATTCGACTTTGTTGCGTTGTGGACTGCAAACGTAGCGACTGGCAATATGTCAAGCTGCGACATCGTATCCCTCTGCAAGCCAGTAGACGAGTGGACTGGCTGCAGCGCATTGGACAGCCGTTATCCGATGGGCGCCAGGATTAGCGCGATTGTGGCCTTCACTTTACACCAGAGGATTACTAACGCAATAGCGTTTCGCGAGTACGGTATTAGGGCAAACGCAAGCGCAAGGGGACAGAGTCTGGCCGCTTGACTGTGCCGTAACGGGACGAGCCATGACATGAGCAGAAGGGCGAATGTGAATGGTCTGCACGGTGCAGCCACCTGGTAGCACAGAGCTCAACCACACACAGTAGCAACAACGAAGGGTATTCTTCTTTGCTGCTGGTGTGTATTTTTCGCAGGAGTGTAATTATCAACACGTTGTTTTTATAAATATTTAAAATGTTTTACACATGGTTAGAGCAAAATTAGCGCTTTGTTTGGATGGTTAAGTGCTGCGCCAACAAGTGTATGGGCCGTGCAGACCGATGAGGCCGCTCACGTACGTCTACGCTAAAGTTCTTTCATCAGCTTGAGTTTATGCCTCCAGTCATTTGCCGAAATGACCAGCTTCCCTGTGGTTACCGGAATACAAGACACGTTCGGCGCTACCACAGAATTCTCGCAACGCACGCTGCTTCGATAGCTCGCGCTTGGGGTCGACGGCCAAGCGGCTAGCGGGGCGGTCTCGCGCGGGGGGGGGGGGAAGGGGGAGGGAGTGGTCTCCAAAACAACCGGAAGTGGACGATGTGACGTGGCATCGTGAAGCAGAACCAGTGAAGGCGGAGCTTAGCCCCGCTCGCTCGGCGAACGAGTTGGAGGAAAAGCATGGCTAGGGAGGAGGGTAACTTCTAATCGCTTGTAGCTCCATTAATACCTAACGCTTCACTTAAATTGTGGTGCGAATGTTCTACTTAAGCTGTACCCTACGCGTCTACAAAATTTGTCCGAACCGTTTCAGCGGCCCTTTAAGACGCCTGACGCGTTTTGATTTGGCCTTACGGAAGCGCAGTTAGAACTAAGGCGAAAGCTTACGCGGCCAAGGAACGCGCGGATAACTCTGGCTTCCGAGAGCGAGAGCGAGGATTATGTGGCATCGAAGCGATGCCCTTTCCCCTCACGCAACACCTGGCGCGCTATTGCGGCAGCAGTTGTACCCTTCCGTCCGCTCTGCTACGTCGAGATGCTCTCACGACGTGGCGCCGCAGCCGATTGGAATTCACCTGCCGTTTCGCTGATACAGGTGACAGACGCCGACTTTCTTGCTCAGTGGGCCCATTTAACACTTCCGCATCAAAAATAAATAAATAAATAAATAAATACAATTGCTATAGGAAAAAAAAAAGAATCTAGAAGTCCCTTTTGCATCAGTCTGTCTCAGTATTAAGCGTTTTGGACGCTCTTGAAGGCAGTCCAGTAGTTGCGCAACTAAATGTTGCCAAGAATCTTCAAAATAGTAGAAGGATGTACGCGATGGGCGTCCAGTGTATTTCGATGCGCATTGATAGCGCTGAGGTTGTTTTTTTTTCTACTTTCGCGTGATTATTTATTTCATTCTGGACTCGCTCTTGGCTTTCGCCAAGGACGCGCAGCTCCTAGGACGGCTCTGAATACGCCTCCCCCCTTCGGTTCATATTGCCTATTATAGGCCTTCGAGCCATCCCTCAATAAGTACATCGTGTCATCATCATTTAATTACGGGTAGGTCCACTAAATATTAATTGCCTTTTTTTAATAGGTTAGGCGTCGGAGCAATAACTGTGGACGATGTCAAGAAATAAGCATCAACACCGTTTAATCTCTTCAGGCGCTATGTGCAACTACATTTTCAATGAGCTGAATTAACTGGTGCCTGAAAGAGTTAAAGCAATCTGGGTTTCCCGCAGACCTTTTTTTACAAAGAACAAAGAAGGATATCTGCAAGCACGCACGTATGTGACAGTGTCAGGACAGGACGTTTATGTAAGCGTAACGGGAGCGTCAGCGTCCTCTCCAGACGCTGTCACATGCGTGCGTATATAGTTTTAATATTGTTAGGTTTGTATGATGCTACTGTCACGTGATGCCTTTTGGGTTTTCATATCTTTGTTTCTTTCATAAAGGAGTCCATTGCAAGTCAACGCTACGCCTGTCTCATGCTCGTTTTTGTTGGGGTGTCGTCTGTTTGAGCTGTTTTTCTAACATGCCCTTCTTGTTCATGAAGTACAGAGTGCGCTGAGCAGGCAGCGTAAAATAGATGCGGTGAGGTTTGTCTGCGCCACTCCAAAAGCACTTCAAGTACGCAGTCAATGTATATACCTGTCGGAACTACATTGACTGTGTATTTCAAGGCTGTACGAACGTGTATTTAACGTTTTCCAACGGGTTATACCGGTTGCAACAGGTTCGAAAAGATTGTTGGGTAGTGTGGCGCCACGCCAAAGCCTTGACCGTCAAAATCAAATCTTGAATCACATACAAAATGAAAATTAGAAGCACACATTTGTTCCGCGCTTAGCTGTGCACGGTCGCAGTAACCAGATAAGAAGAACCAAGACAAAAAGTTTTGGGGCGTAGACTTCAATTTACATATTCACGTGTTTAGTGCTGAGCGAATCTAGTCACAACACTGAAATAACTATCCGGTCAAGGAACACGGAGCCAAATTCACAGAACACCCTCACAAGTGTCCCTCACGAGTGCTTTTCGTGGCCGGCCGCGTTCGCAAATGACGTCGAACATTCAGATTAAAATTTGCTCTTAGGAAGAATTCTAGCGTAACAACTTTTTGCGAATACTACCAGCAAATCTTGTTCTGCGCGATCGTATTTTGCAGTATGCTCGTGCGTAAGTTGAGCCTGTACGTACGTTTCCGGCCTCCCGGTTGAAACCGCACGGTGCGAGGCGACTGCTGTTCGACTTCTGGCGAGGAGGCGTCTGATTTTTCCAGCAAGACGCCGGAAGGAGAAACAATGACGTGGAGTCCATGGACGTCACCATCAGCCAGAGGGACGCTGTCCGGTGCGGTCAGCTGAGAGTCCGTGCCAAGAGACTGCGGCAAAACAAAGGAGCTTGCAGAGGGCTATTCGCGGCTTCGTTTCACACCGTTGCCTGTGGTGATGCAGATAATTATTTTTATTATTATTTTTTGACGTGACGACGTGACTGCTTGCATGACACCAGCCGCACGATGAAACGTCAGACAAAATACATACCTGACGTTTATTCGTGTAAGTAAAGTTATCTTAGTGTCGGAGGACGGGGCATGCAAGGAGAACTCATGGAACGTGCAATGTGTAGTCGCTACAGATTATGAAGTGTCCATGGTTCCCTGTTTTTTTCATTTCTTCTTGTTCCGCAGCTATTTGGATCTTATGTGGCGGCGCCATTCAGAACTGATGGAAAGGGTCTCCTGCTGTCTCTCCGCATGCGTGTGAGGACGTTAATACCCTATTTCTGATTGGTTCCTACACGTCGGAGTACCTTTCTCCAGTTATTTGCGAAACACAACTGCTCTCGCTGTTTCTGAAAGACCCCTTGTTGACAATTTACGTGCGTCCATATTGCATCATGGAGGAAGTCAAAACTGAGGAGAGGCCCTGGCGTCACTTTTTGGGAGCTTAGTGACCCCCGGAAGTTGGCGTTACTCCGCCATGTTGTCGGTGCACAGTTCCTCCCTCATTTTTTACATTTCTCGCCTTCTGCGCGCAACCACATCGGGCCGCGCGCACGTAGGTGCGGCGTAGTAATCCGACCAACGGATCACGTGAAACAAGACTATTTGACGTCAGCGTGGCGCTCCTTGCGCATTCCACAGAGGTTCTAAGAAACGGACACCATAGTTGGGAAATGAAGCTAGAAGGTGCGCTTTGAAACTTGTCACCCCTGCGAACCTTGTCAAGCAAATTCAGCTAAGGGCTCTAATTTCCTGTGCAAAGACGTGACGTAAGACACGACATAGTTCTGTGTCTTATTTGTTACCTTGTCCCCCTTTGTGGTCGAAATCAGTGCTATGTAAAAAAAGAACAGCTACCCCAAAAGTTCGAGCATCTGTTTGTGCAGGTAACCTTCCTGTTCTTTAAGATCCCGGAATTTTACGTGCAACTGCGACTACACCTGCCAATCCACTCGAGCAGCACTCTGCGGCGTTCGGAAGCCGTGAATTCAGAGAGCGGATCTCGGAGTCCGATGCCGGCGCTCTTGATTTGCGTCACGTCCTCTAGATGTCCCCGCAATACTGCACGCCCGCTCGTCGAAGAGCAAAACTAGAGGGCACTGTAGAATAAGGTTAGGTTAGGCGCCGCGTATGGAAAAAGATTGTGTGTGTGAGCGCTGCGAGCTAACTATAGTGTGGGGCACGTTAATAAAATAGTGCTTCATTTCAAGTGGAAAGTTATGCTTACACCATTTTACTGCATATATATATATATATATATATATATATATATATATATATATATATATATATATATATATATATCACGACGTTTACAATTTCGCTGTGATTGTAAAGTGCGCCGTCTGTTCCCGAGCGCGCGTTCGTCACGCCGATGCCCCGGTTTCGTTTCAGAAAGCTTGTACAGTATATTTTTTAAATTTCTTTGTTTGTTTCACTGCGCCCATGACACTTGTCGGTCATTACCAATTGTAATTTTAGCCAGATGAACTGCCAGCTTCAATACAGTTTTCTAAGAGTAACACGTAATTATGTCACAGCAGCCACGGATCTGCAGTGTAAAGCTACGTAATGGAGTATTATCCTGTTGTTTCACTCCCCTTTCTTGTCGGTGGAATATTAAAATGGCATGGACGATAATCGAAAACATTATTATAGTGAAATAAACCAGGTTTATCTACTACGTAGCGCGAAGAGACGAAGCGGATGACTAAACTCGGCAAATCAGAGCGTGCACATAGACTTTTATATAGTAGAAAAATGATCAGATACCTTAAATGCACTAATTTAAAAAGTGATTCCTCTCGACCGAAATAAACGTGTTTTTCCCTAACAAACATGGCACCACCATACTTCTTTTCATGGTGGTGCCTTAAAATCTGCCGCATCTACCGGAAAGCGTATATGAGATTGTTGCAGCTTTGGTGCTATTTGCGCATCGATGGCTCTTTCGGATTTTGTTAACCGGAAACACGGTGCACGGATTCAATATTAAACTATGTACCGTAAGTACCGCTGCAATTCTATGCGACACAGGCGCGCCTCAAAGCCAGCAAGGTCTCTAAAGCGTGAGAAACAAATAAGCGGGAGTGAGCACACATTCGGGATTTCGCATAACGCGATGCGACGCTCGCCGTATTTTCGAGAACGAGCCCGGCGGAGGACACACGTGCGGCCACTCCAGGCGAAGCGTGCCTCCGGTCTGGCGACGGCAACGGCCAGGCCGCGGTTGCATTCGGGGTTCGTGCTGCTGCGCGGCTCTGTCACTGCAGTGGCTCCAGAGGGCTCGTACCCTCAATGCTACCTGCCTCGGATGACAAAGGTTTCGTCGGAGAGCACCAGCGGGGCGCCGCGCATGCAGAGGATCGTGCAACGATCGCAGAGTGCAGCCGTACACAGCTGTGTTAATTGTGTGCCGCCAACAATTCTCCAGAGAACAGGCCCGCTCATGGGAGCGCGCACGACAGTTTCGTGCGACGGCCTGCGGCTGGACGCCTCATCACGGATGGAACTATGCAGTGCACTACCATCCTAGTGCGCTCTATAGATGGAACCAGCCCCAGGTGGGTCAATGGGCTTTGGGAGGGAAGGAATCAGGGCAAATGATACAACACCAATACGAAGAATATTGCTAGAGAAAGATATTACGTATGTACTCAGACTGAATCGGGAAAACTGGAAAATGAAGACCAATGTAATTTTCATGACTGATCTGGCGACCTCTTTCAACGTGCCAGCAGTTGAAATGAAGTAGAAAGATATAAGTCTCATCGAATGATATTAGCTTTTCAGAACGTATTGGATTCCACAATTCGCTGTTGAATCGCTATTGAATTGCCATTGAATTCGCTGTTGAATTCGCTAGCACTCTTACGTACTGCAATGAACAAATAAGACCTGCATAATCTCTATGCGTATGTTAAACATGGCGTTCCTTTAACTGCTTGGTTATTTTCGTTATGATATAGTGCGCCAAATAACACAAAACAGTCGTTTACAATATACAAGCTAGGGACCTATAACGTAAAACTATTCCAATATGTTTTTATTCCAATCTCCTGACGTCAAACTTGCGTAACCGCGCCAACGCAAGCACCGGGCGGTCATTCCCAGGGTTGTCTGAACAGACCAATGAAATGCTCTCCTCGTTCATAGGAGGTCACTTTTGTTTGCTTGAAAAACGAATAACGTTGCCTACACTGAGCGGCTTGTCTTATCTAATTGGCTGACAAGAGGCGAGGAGCACGCTGAAGTGGAGACGGATTCGATAGGGCCCAGTCACAGCACTGAAAGTCGATAACCGGATAAAGAAAGTGGCGCCGGCTCCTGCTATTGGTCCGTTTTCCCGTACTTTTCTTGCGGTGGCTGGTCGAAAATCGCGATGGCATGCAACGGAAGCCTAAGAATGACGCTAAAACGGATCCTCATCAAAGACGATTTGACAGAATGAGGTCGTAAACGTGCCAAAAGTTCTCGAAAATGTTACACGGCCACGCAAGAAGCCTTATTATACGCTGTTAAACCCATGCTCTCCGGCAGGTGCGAGTAGCCAGCGCCTGAGCGATCGGCGGCAGCCATCTTTTATTCCTTTCGGAACGGGGCAGCCTGCAGCTATTCAGAAGAAAATTCAGTTTTGTTCGGCATATTAATGCATCTTTAATCAGTACACGTCACTTTGACGTGATGAGCGTTCGCGGTTTTATGACGTCGCGTGAAAGGCAGGTGAAATATGTGCAGACCGAAAACTTTTGACCAATAGCCGGGGGCCTAATGGCGAAATGGCGTCGACTCAGAAAACTATTTTTCTTTTTTCGGTCAAATCATGCATAATCAGTGCATACACGTCACACCAGATGGGGAGGTATTGCGGTTTTCGTGGCGTCGCGTGACAGACAGGTGAAGTAGGGGTGGTCCAAAAAAGTTTTTGGCCAATTGCAGAGGGCTGATTACAGAATTGGAATAGAAAAGTGTGGAATAGTTTTACGTTATAGCGCCCCTACTCAGTTGAGCAGGATCCGACGAATTGCTGGGGAGGAGCATAACATACAGGTTTAAAATATAAGACAAGCATAAATTGTCTTTAAAGGAAATCAGGCGTGGTAATAATTTCACTTTGTTTCGGCCCCCAGCAAAAAGCCGAATGAGACAGCTAACTTCTTTTTTTTTGAATGAACGAATTGCGGGGTTTTACGTGGCAAAACCACGATATGATTGTGATGCAGCCACTTTGGTTTTCACCACCGGGATTTATTTAACGTGCACATAAATGTAAGTACACGAGTGTTTTTTTCATTTAGTCCCCATTGAATGCCGGCGCCTGGATTGAACCCGCGAGATCGAGTTTAGCAGCGCAACGTCATAGCCACGAATTAAGCTATTACGAGTTATTTTTAAAAATTTTTAAACATGGACTGGGGAAAAAAAAAACTTGCACGACGCTTACGGGCCTAAGAATATTATGTATAGAACAGTCACATACAATACATCACCAACTAGCCCAGCACCAAGTTTTATTGTTTTATTCACATACAATTGTTTTCGGCGGCCGAGGTCTGGCCCCAACAAAGGACCCCGTACCAATTACTTGGCATTCTGTTGCACGAGGAAGACGCCAACGTGACCAGAATATTGCGCTGCAACACTCTGTTCATGCAATAATTTTTTTTTCTGTACGTATACTTCACGCAAACCTGTGAAGAGGGCGCCGAATGACACATATATATTTTATTTGTTTAAAGCGGTTAACAGCAAGGTTACGATCTTCTTTAGTCTGTGTTTTCCAAGATCTGCTGACGGAAAACCACATGCTCAAAAACACACGCGAGAAACACATTTTGCTTGAAGAACGAGCAAAATATTTGTCCTCCAAGGAAACTACAGTAACGTAGTACAATGAAAGCCGACACTGCGGCCGCAATGCGTGCGCAGTCAACGCGTGGCATAAGGAAATGAAATAAAAGAAATGCATTTCTTCTTAAGACATAAGTACACGTCATACGTAATTAGGAACACCATTGAAACTGTGCGATCGCGAATACACTAGCGCGCGAAGTAGCACTAACAACTCCTCCGAGCCGCATTGCCAGCAGTTTTTAACGGCGTGACCTTGATGCGGCCCAACGCGATTCGATCGTAGCGCAGCCACAGAAGTTTTCGTCACTGGGCTCCTCCCTGCAAAGCATACTCAGCCCCGGCCGCTCGTCCCACTCAGCCTTATTCTACAGTACACTCTAGAAAAACGTATACTCAAGCAGCTTGTACTAAATGGATACTACACTAGAAAAACCGTTGTATATACTCGCATTTCACCACGTCGCCAACATCTTGGTGATGACTTCTTAAAAAATTCTGTGAACCGAACGAGATAAGGCGAAATGAAATATAAATGAAGCAAGAAAAAGCTGATTCCTGTTGGAGACCGAGTAATTCGCTAAGCGCGTACCCACATACGAAAGAACTCATTCAATTGCGAAAGGTGTGGGCTGACACCATCACTGAGGCAAGCTCGAACATGGGGGTGCAGTTTGACACAGCGTTTCAAAGAGCCAGTGGCCACGAGGAAGGAACGTGAGGAATTGGCTCGCGATGTACTGGCCAAACGTCTCAAAGAGCTAGTCGGCATTGGAACGAGATTAGTATAGGTAACATACATAGGGGTGCTATCGTGGCCTAGTGGTTAGAACACTGGGCAGCTGTGCTAGAAGGTTGCATTACTTTCTACTCAAGAGGCCCGTAGTGCCGGAAGACAGGAAAAACCCACTTCAAAGTTCCTCAAATGAGGAATAGGATGTTTCGCATCAAAACGTGCGCGCAGATAGGCAACGGAGGCCAAACGAGGGAGCAAGCGCGAGAACAATACTCAGGCGACCCCAGAGAGCTAACACAAACGCACGCTTACTATTCAGTGCTCTACCTCTGATGGCGTAGTGCTAAGCAGCCTGCACGGATTTTGAGCATGATCTGTTTTCACCCTACGCCCTGCTTCATAGATGCTCGTAAGCTGACAGCCAAGACGAAGGTTAACCGACGAGTCACCGCGAACACGCACTCGCGTGGGTAGCCTTGGCTGCTTACATGCCGGCACAGCTTTTCACTTGCCATGGCGACGGTTTAGCTTTGGGGCTCAAGAAAAAAAAAACGTCCAGTCTCCTGTCTTTGCATAAAACTTCGTTGAGGAAACATTACGCGTTTCTGGCCAATTTCTAGTGCGCAGGAAGTCTCCCTATAATGTTTGAAAATAAATTGACATGATACTTCAAACACATGTACTTAGGATTTGCCCGCTTACGATACACGATAAAGCGATTAATGAACGTGATGTCCTTGAGAGAAAGAAAAACTAATAGAAATACGCAGGATTCCGTATTAGCTCACCATTGCAACTTGTAGCTGTTTTTTTCTGTCCCGCTTAACCAACTGGGCCAAGCCGGTGGGCAGAATTAGCGATGCCACTTGGACACCGCAAAATTCCGCCATATTGTCGAGCAAGGCATCCTGTCAGTTCTAATTGGCTTACAAGAGCTGCTACGTAACCCCTGATTAGCTCAAACTGAAAACATGGAAAAAAAAATTGACAGTGTTCACAATAGAACCGGGGCAGCCTTCCCGGGCCCTTTTTGTAAACGTCAACGAATTAATCTTATGACCTTTCGTTCCCTTTTACTTTCTTTTCTAGCGGACAGCTTTCCGTATCTTTCGTTGGCCGATAAGCCGTCTGCTTTCCGTCCTTGCCTGGAAATATTTGTCCTCGCACTCATTGTGCCTGCAAGGCAGTCGGTCACCTCAATGAATCCCGAGCTGACCGTCGTCCAGAGCTCGTTGCCGTCCTCGTCCACGTCTTCCGTTCTACCGGATTTAGTCACAGGTGTTCCGTTTCGCGGTCTCTCGCTCTTGGATGGCGCCTGTGGTAGCGGCGTAGAGCGGGTGCGTTGGAGAACCGGACGCTCGATGCTCATCTGCTTGACTGCGCCGTCTGGAAAGAGGCGAGCGAGAAAGGCAGACATTCTGGAATAAGCCCGCCTCAGAGAATGACGTCATGAAGATGCCGTGACGCTGTCGTGATATTCTGTCCGTGTCCAATGAAAAAAAAAGAAAAAAGAAAAAGTGCAAACTAAAGAAAAGCTCTCCTGGCACAAATTAGCACTTCATAATGGGTCTATCGACTTGACCGAGTTCAGAAAAGTTGCTTAGCAAATATATTGTTCCGAAGCCGCGAATAGAGAAGAACTAAGGTTTTCTCCTAGACGTCGACTTTGCTTGCAGAATGCCGTTCAAAATAGTGCCGCTAGTCTACGAATGCAATGTTCAAGCGGCTCGTACAATCACAGTGCGTTTTCAGCGTTGGACGACTTCAAGTTTGACGACATGTAGTTAGTGGAATGTCTTGTAATCAGTTGTGACTAATTCAGTTTAATTGATGCTTTGGCACTACAGGCTGCGCGATGAGAAAGACAGTCCGGTCATTGCTTCTGCGCGACGTGAAAAACCTTGTAAATGTTTACTTTTAGGAGTTTTAGATACGGATCTACAGAAAATGAAGTAGCCAGACTAGCGCCTGCTTTTATGTAATTACGTAAGGGCGCGCTGGTTACGACTAACGAAAATAGAGGAGACGATGGAATTGGTCAATATGTGAAGTATAAAATACGTTTTACAAGAGTAAGACAAGGTTATATGTAAAAAAGTCATACCCTAGGAGAAAGAAATTTGCTCTCTAATGTACCTTTCTTGCTGTATTTCCGCAACGTTGTTTTCGTATCTTCACTAAATCCACGAAAAATGGCTTGTAAATTTCAACACTTAGCTTGCTTAGCACACACACACGCACACACGCACACACACACACACACACACACATACACACACACACACACACACACACACACACGCACACGCACACGCACACGCGCACACACACACACACACACACACACACACACACACACACACACACACACACACACACACACACACACACACACACACACACACACACACACACACACACACACACACACACACACACACACACACACACACACACACACACACACACACACACACACACACACACACATGCACACGTACGCATGAACACACGCACACGAAGTTCTTAGCAAATAAAACGCTTTTACGCAAGATTAAAATTGTAAGGCAACTTCGACACCACGTTCATTGAAAATCCCGCCGCAGATTTTGTTGTATGGCGGGAAAAATAGAGAATAATTAAAAATTTACGCCAACTCTCTCGTAACCTACAGGATAAAAAGCGCTGCCTTGGTCTTTTAGAAAGTTGCATACTTTTTTCACCATTTTTTCATGCGCACGACTCCAGCAGTGCGAGATGGTGAAAATAAGGTATTTTTTTACGGGGCTTGCCCTCATTTGTGATCGCACTAGTCCAAACTTGCTTGGTTAGAAGTGATGTAACTGGATGTAGTTGGTTGTACATACTGAGTTTTCGTGCCGCGATGTTTTTGTCCTGTTCTGCGTTTTGTGTTCAAAACATCGGCGGCCAAGTTCGCTTTTAGTCTAAATTTTAGGAAATCGCAGGTGAGTTATCAGTCTGAGCTTCCGTAAAAACGTTTTTTGGGCTGAACCCATCTCACGATGGCTGTCTATGGTAATACGATTAGCATCGAACCAACGTAGGGACACAAAATATTTCCAGCACCGAAACGCGTAATGTACGAGGCGCAAACTCATGTGCGACTGTCATTGCGCGCTACGCTTTGGGCACGCTACACCACGTAGCAGTGCTGCCGCCACAGTCTTGCAGGAATTTGGTAGTTGGCACAAGTGATACCGAAATGTCTGACCCACCTGAAGAGTCCAGGTGGAAGTCATAGGGTGGGAATTCCTTCTTGCAAATTTACAAATGCGACGACAGAGATCGATCTTGCCAAGGTGCATGTTAAAAGAAAAAGAGCCCCACCTTTGCTTGCTCCCTCAGCCGCTGTGGTAGCTTTGATCGCTGATGACTTCTCGCGTGACCCGGCAGCAGATGGTGCAGGTTCAGCCGTAGAGGCCCGTTTCTGTCGTCCTGAAGCGGCTCGGGATCGCTCGAAGCTCAGCCGCCTGCTCTTCGAGCTTCCCTTGCGAGCTTCGCCTTTGTGCGATCTCATTTTTCGACTTCGCAGCAGATACTCGGTTCCTGGAGTTCAGGACGAAAGGCACCAGACACAGCTTCTTCTTCTTCATTTAAGTGCTTACCGCAGATTTGATAATGACATATATACGCAAATACCGGGGTGTATAAAAAAAAACGAAACAACCGCTTACAGAAACGGAAAGGGATAAGTATGCAATTAAAATTAACGGAAAGAGAAATTAAAAAAATATGTTCACTGTATATGAAAATATCGCGAGGCCTTTCTCACTTGACGGTGGATACCTCAACAATGGTTTCGGGGAGACGTGTAGGTGTAAAAAAAAGTCGCAGTGTCGCTCGAAATGCGAAGCATCCATTGCGACAGAAAGTTAACAAACAGCTACACAAAGTAAGGATAATAGTTTTATCGGCCATATAAACATGGAAACGCTCGCTTACTAAGTGAGTTAATAACCATGGTGTCAACGCGCACGAACGAACACGAACACATCACACTCGATAAGCGGGCACACTCGCTTTCAAAACGCCGGTGTGGGCAAGCGCGGCATCAGCAACGTGCGAAGTGACTATCGTGCTGACTATCGCTTCAGCAAGCAAGATGGCAAAGGCCACGGAGGCCCTGGACTGAGGGCTCCACCTTCACCGCGATACCTCCTTTGTGAAAATAAAGTGTTTCGTTGATTGATTCAACGCAGGAGCGCCGAGAACACAGCGCGCAAGAAAGTATCAGCCGTCTGCCGACCACGTTCGAAATACCGCGCGCATCTGTGCGCGGCCGTGCAAAGTACGCACTTGTTGGCGTAGTCGAATCCGCCCCCCCTCCCCCCCCCCCCCGCGTTGCCTCCCCACTTGCCTCCATTTATGGCGCGCGAGGTTGAGCCGCGATCGTCGGTTTGCCTTGCACCCGGTCGCGAAATGCGCACTTGCTGTCGGAGCACAACACCGCCCGCTTTCCTACTTCCCTGCCATCCCCCGACGGCCACTCGCGTGACGGAAGACTGCGCGTTTGCAGGGCAGGCCTATCCAGCCCCGCCCTGCAAGACCAGCTCCGACTGATCCACAGGGGCCAGCGGCCCTGGAAGCATATGACGCCCGTGAAGAGGGAGCCACCCCATCAGACGCTTAACGCGTTCCATTTCATAATAAACAAGTAAACTTGTTTCTCTCTCTCTCTCCCCGCTTTCTGCCTTCGCGCGAGCCAGATTGAGCCGCGTTCGTCGGCTTCCTTCGCGTGCTTTCACTAGCACATGCAGCACACGACGCGCGGCGATAGTGTTGTCGCCCTTGGATTGTATGCGGAACATCACGGCAACGGTAAAAATGTCCATCTGGTCGCTATCGCAAGAAAAAGAAGAGGAAGAGAAAAGAGGGCGCAGGTTAGAGTTAAGCGCATGGCCTGCAAGAAGTCTGGGCAGAGGTGCGGGTGAGAGAAGGGCTGGGTGACCGTATAAAAGGGAAAAATAACAATGCAACAATGTATAACTACTAAAACTAGTATTACAAAAGTACTACTCGAAAAGAGACTGACCACAGCGGTGACAACGCATGGTACTAACAAGAAGAGGGAACGTTCAGGTCCTTTAGTACAGTCAGAAGTTTTGAGAAATACCAAATTCTTGCGAAGTAAACATGGTAGCATTTATTGCGTGTCAAATGAATAGTCTTAATTGGCCACGTTTCGTTTCTGTGCTAGGCTGCAGTCCAACCTACATACATCGAATTAAATATACGAATAAGGGAATAATTGGGTTCATGAGTAAAACAGCCGGATCTTTTTCTCTGAGTTGTTTGCATAGAGTGAACGTGAACGGCGCAAAAGCAGAGCTCCGTAAATAACATTTTAACGGGGAAATCCTACGGTATATTTGTGGGAGAGAAATTTTCAACTCTCATGTTGGACAGCAGAGATTATTCCAAGGGGACGAGAATAAACATTGTAGTAAAGAACCCAAGTCTAGGCTCACTGTTCCTTAAATCGGCTAGTTCGAGCATTCCTATAAATGTGAGCGCGACACGTATCTGCGAGGAGGGGGATCTGTGAGTAACCCATCCAGGGCTGTCCAAGAGAGAGAGAGAGAGAGAGAGAGAGAGAGAGAGAGAGTGCGTTCATAAGTAGACGTTTATCGAGGGGAATTCAGATTTCTTGCGTATTGGTTTCTGTATTGCTGTTTTGAATTACCAGCTGCCTTCTTCCAATGCCGAGTGGCGAATTATTTCAACTTTATGTGTCTGTGTTTTTTTGTGTGGCTAATTGCTTTCTGTGGCTGTCTTCACACGCATTTTATACCCCTATAAGGGCTATTAAAGTGAAATAATATTATTATTATTATGATGATGATTATGCATTTATAACATTAACAGTTAAAAAAAGATTCATAGCCCATTCAAGTCCTTTAGTATCACTGAAGAAAATTCCACTTTCCTTGGAGTTCGCATAATGTATTGATGTAAAAATAGGATCGTTCTTAGAATTCCTAGTAGTGTATTGTGTCGTTGCCACTTCACCCAAACCAGTTTATATAGAGCGAACGATTTCTCGAGAGCCGAGTTATCTCTCGACTTTAACTTCCTGTCTGACCTTGTCTCTTTAAAATCTTGTAGTCTTAAATTTTTTTTTCAGTGCAGGGCAGCCTCGCCTTAAGTCGGCACCACATTTCTAGGCGTTACGCAGAGACAGGAATCAATCATCACAAGAACATTTATAACTTCCCGTCTGCTGCATCCGTGCCCGCTTGGGGCTCTTTTCGCTCTCGCGTCTGCTGTCTTGAAAACTTACCTATCAACGTTCCCCTTATGGTCACGTTTGTTTCTGTTGTCATTTAGTGCGCGCAAAAAGAAAAGAAAATGAATAAGAAAAAAAGGGGAAGGTTAAGAGGCTAATGGAGGGTGAAACGCAGAAAACCATAACTTAAGTTTAGAGGAGTTAAATGATGGTGGTGAGATGCTGTTGGTCAGAGAGAGAAAGTCACGGCGCAGAATAAAGAAACTTCAGCCGAAGCTGTCAGATCCCAAGACGTCACTGAGTCCATTTTTCAAGTTGCCCCTTCCAGTTGCTTAGCGCGTGAAATATTACCGTCGATTCGTTTGTTCTAGAACTTCTGGGACTTGGTCCACTTTGCTGGTGCCGTATGCGTTTTTGATCAAAACTAGACGGAAGGAGGGGAAGGTGGGAAAGAGAGGTCGCCATAGCTACCTTCGGGCCACGCTGACACGGATAGAGTTTCTGTTCATATGGAACTGTGACAATATTTTCTTCGCGCTTTGTGGAATGCTAGCGCGACTCTTTCGTGATTACACTTTTCGATGTAGATAACAGGGCAATTATTACGTCGTGTTATTATTATGATGATGATTTACACTTTATGAAATATACCAACAACACAGGATTGGCCGAGAAGCGGGCAGTGTTTATCATGCCACCAACAACTCCTTGATACGATCGCCACGTTTTGATGATGATTGTGATTTTCATGACAACGAAATGTGCGCCTGAGCAAGCGACGCACGCCTGAGACTTAGAAACAGCTCGTTTCTAAGGCAACACCGCGTTCACTAGAGGCGCTTTTGTACCGCTTTGAAGCATGGAACTCGATAATAAAGAAAAAAAAAACTCGTGGCTCAGTGGTAACGTCCCCGTCTCACACTCCGGAGACCCTGGTTCGATTCCCACCCAGCCCATCTTGCAAGTTGTTTTTATTCATGAAGTGCCTGCTGGGATTTATCGCTCACGGCCAACGCCGCCGACACCGACGCCGACGACACCGGCTTTTCTGCGACACGAGCTCCTTAACGCTGTCGCGTTAAAAAGACATAGACGCGCTATCCTACGTCCTTAATGTAAGCTACGGCTTGTTTTTCAAAGGTTTGCAGGCACAAATATTCAAAATACAGAAATAATGTGTGCTTTTCTCTGCTTTCTCTTGTCGCCGCGAGCTGGCGTCACGTCGCAGAAGCGTCTTCCGTGCGTTTTCGAGGCGGCTAGAAACGCGTTCTATTACATGGTCTCGAAACTGTCTCGGCTATCTCCTTAGCTGTCTAGGTAGGCTGTCTCTGATGCTGGCCAGAATTGAAACACAGCCTATAGTTTTAACGTGACAGCGGTAAGGAGCTCGTGTCGCAGAAAAGCCGGTGTCGTCGGTGTCGGTGTCGGCGGCGTTGGCCGTGAGCGATAAATCCCAGCAGACACTTCATGAATAAAAAACAACTTGCAAGATGGGCTGGGCGGGAATCGAACCAGGGTCTCCGGAGTGTGAGATGGAGACGTTACCACTGAGCCACGAGTTTTTTTTTCTTTATTGCCGGAAGTTTCACCAAGCTAACAAAAAGGGCATCATTTCTTGAAATAAGGTAAGCGATACATAAATATACACTCACACACATTCAACTTTGTGCGCATGCATATTGTGCGGTCAGTCACATTGTGGCTGGCCATGTCAAGTTTAAAATTCCTTTAAGGTGGCGAGGGGCTCAATCCTCGCCAGCCAATCCGGAGGACATTCTTGTTCTTTAATTACATCTATGAACTTGGAAATAGCTTCCCGGAAGAGCAGCCGCGCAGGCAGGCTGTCAGGCTCACGAAAGAAACCGGCCATTCGAGCCCTCCATAAACAGTGGAGGCCCATTAGCATAATTAAGTCCAATTGCATGCCATCCTCATTTTCTACCGTCAAAAATCTAATACCTAATGGGCTTAAAGGCAATTCTTTCTGTAGTGTTCTTTGAAGAACGTCCCAAAAGAAAACCCCTGCCCAACAATGCAAAAAAACATGGTCAATTGTTTCTAATTCTTTACATATAAGGCAGTTTGCTCCCCATGGCAAATAAAAACCCTTCTCTTGTAAAAAAACCCGTACCGGCAAAGTTCCGGTATGGAACTTAAAGAAAAAGGATTTAGTGCTTGGCTGCACCTGCATTTTCTTAACACGCTTTAACACGTCGTTTCCCTGTCCACCACTGTTTATGGCTCTGTACATCGGAACCGGCATAATCATGTCAACTACATCCCTGTACAATTTCTTCCGCGACACCGAAAAGAGATAATCATTAGAAAAACGTACGGACAGAAAACGGACACTGTCAACGACTTCCCTTAGGTACCCTCGAAGAGCACCAGGCATACTTAAATTGCAGACCACGTACATCGGCAGATGCTTGCTCAGTCGTAACTGGCACATTGTGCGCAGAAAGGGGTCATGCACGTCTCGAAAGAAAGAAAACCGGTTTACTAGCTGCTTCACAAAAAGATGTGACAGGCCTAAGCCCCCGTCCTTGACTCTCCTAAACAAGTTCGTGCGGCTGCACCTCTCCCATTCTGATGCCCAAATGAACACAACAAAAACTCTGTGGAACCTTTGCACATTTAAACGAGAGCAACAGAAAACTTGCATAACGTACCATATTTTGCTTATTAAAAACAAGTTACATACAGTAGCTCTCGCAAACATCGAGAGATGAGCACCTTTCCAATCTGTTGTTTTTTCCTTGAGTCGTTTGGCCTCTTCTAGCCAATAGTCCTCATTCCGCCGGCAATATTCGAGCGGAACGCCCAAGTATTTAGCTGGCGCTTTAATCCATCTAATGTTGGCGAACATTTCCGGTGTTAACTGCCATTCACCATGCCAAAAACCGAGACACTTATTCCAATTTGCAAAGCTCCCTGTTGTGTTTCCGAAATGTTTAACAATGGTTGTTACCTCTGTAATGCTTTCTTTAGTTATACAGCACACCGCTACATCATCTGCATATGCCAGGAGTTTCACTTCGGCTTCCATGAGTTTGAAGTTCTTTATGCTACTGTTTTGAACTGAGCCACGAGTTCCATGCCTCAAAGCGGTACAAAAGCGCCTGTAGTGAACGCGGTGTTGCCTTAGAAACGAGCTGTTTCTAAGTCTCAGGCGTGCGTCGCTTGCTCAGGCGCACATTTTGTTGTCGTGCCGAACGCTGCGTTGCTCGACGCTCACCGCGTCCGATGCGGGGCGCGTAGTCGCTGCGCCGTAGTCCATTGTCTTACACCCCTTGGCGGGTCGACGGGAACGCTGTCGCGTTCCACTCTTGAAGGCGAAGCTTAAGCGTCCTCCAATTTTTTTGAGATGATTGCCGCGCGTCTTGATGATGATAAATGGCGTACTATTGCACATACCCACAATAGGCAATTGGCCTAGAAGAAACCGGTATACTTAAAGTAAGTAAAGAGGAATGGAGGAATCCAAACCAACTTAAGATTCGCCACATTGCGTAGCGCGCGTGCGCTAGAGCACATGAGCGCACCGTTTTTTTTACGCCAAAGACAAAGGAACGAAATGGGCAAATTTATAGTGTTCCATTAACCGGCGTGGAAAAAGCTTAGCTTCACATGAGGCCCTATAACGTAAAACTACACCAACATGTTTTTATTGCGATTGCCTGTGGTCAAACTTCTTTAAGTTCCGATGAAAGCATTGGTCGGTGGCCTGCAGCGTTGTTCGAACCATCCAACCAAGCGCCAAGAGGCGAATAGCACGCAGAAGTGGAGAGAATTTGGTAAATCCGCGCTGGCGCAGTGAAAGTAGACAACCGGAGGAAGAGGGCACTGGCAGCGTTTGCGATTGGGCCGCTTCCCCTTGGCTAGCTTGTGGTGGCTGGTTGAAAATCGTGGCGGCGTGCAATGGAAGGTAAAGAATGCCATTAAAACGAATCTTCAGCGAAGATGAACCGATGAAGACACGCAAAGGGGGACATCGCTTCCGTGTAATCTTGGAAGGCAAAGAGACCTGGCAAAATAGGGAACTATCTGCAGACCTATCCAGGGATTCTATCAAATGAATAACGCTTGAGGATCGACTGTGACGCCGTTGTCGTGTACCTAAAAGACTGCCCTACTATAACGTGTGTCCATTCTTGCCAAAGACTTATTCCTTAATTAACAGCCGTGAAGCTGCGGTCCTACATGCTGGTGGATGTGCCACGAATATGCACGGTTGTGAGAAATTCCAGAACTAGTGCAATTGTAGTGTTGAAGCATACCTGGATCTGCTGAATATATACGTACGTTCACAGATTATAGAATTTGAAGACGGCTTTGCACCCCGCGAGAAGGCATATCAATAAGTTCTTGCATCACCCCTGTATGCTCTGATTTCTTCCTGGCAAAAGGTGACGGTGAGTAAGCAGAGCAGTTTAAGGGCTCGAACATATTAGCATGCTACGGTACACGTAGATGACTTTTTCATGTAACTCAAACCTACGGCAGCTGCTAACAGTGAATAGTTAAAGCTTTCAAGAGCGCGCATTTTGGCCTCGATTTCACGTGCGAGATGCCGGAGCAGCCTAGATTGCAGTTCCACGACTTAGAAATCATGCTCGGCAAAAAGCCACACGTGTTGGTTCTACAACACGAGGGGAACCCGTGTACTTAGATTTTGGTACACGTTAAAGAACTCCAGGTGGTCAAAATTATTCCGGAGTACCCCACTACGGTGTGCCTCATAATCAGATCGTGGTTTTGGCACGTAAGATCCCATATTGTTTTCAAAGAAACGGATCCTGAGCTTCGAACCAAACAATTCTAAATTGAATAAAAGAGACACTGCATTTTCATGCGTCAGACAGACAGTCAGGAAATCCTGTCATAACCTTGTGGAGCATAGTCTACGCAATCAGTTGAAAAGACAGTGGCTACCCTCAAAGCATGCGAGTAGGAATCAGTGAAAAACTACTGAAAGAAACAAAAAGGCTCGCGGACCGCCAAGAAGAAAGAAAAAGTCGACCTCCACAAAGCAGTAGTAATACTCGCACACCATTTCGCACCGCATTGAAAATATAAGTGAGAGATGTGGTGTTACTGTTCTGTTTTCCGAGCCACACAAGCTTAAGGGATTATTCAAATGCAGCAAACGATAATCGGGCGCAAAAGGTACAGCGTAACGTAAAGCACGAAGACACTTTTGTGCAACGTGCTGAAAAGGTAGTGTATCGTATTCCCGTATCCTACGGCAAACAAGACATTGGTCAGAGTGGACGCTGCATGAATGAACATCTCCATGAACACCAATATTCATGCTAACAATTGCAAAGAGCAGGCCATCTTGCTACGCACTGCAAGCGATGATCATGAGCACCGGTTTGTAGTGAAACCGAGTTGCTTGCACGCAGTGGCAACACGGACATCGGGGAGATCAATGTAGCACTTTTCATTGTCGCGGAAAAAGAGGAACGGATCAGCACGCCCTCATTACAGCTCACCCAAGCAGAAATCGCCTGCCTACAAGACGATCCACACTAATGTATATTATGTATAACTGGCTCACAGAGGCATCGGCGGCTGTGGTTTATCTTGGTTTTCCTGGGTCTTTCCTTTGCTTTCTTCCTTGTTGCTTCGGCCCTTTCCCATGGCCTCCGCCTGTTTGATTCTTCAGGGTCTTATGACACGTCACAGGATACGAACAGACCAGTTGTGAGATGAGGATTGCCTCATATTCAGGCTCATACCTACACTGGGGGATGGGCCAAGAATTGTGTGCTGAAACATTTACTTAATCTTTTGAAGTGCTACATATTCGATTAAAACATAATATTTGGGGTTTTACGTGCCAAAACCACTTTCTGATTATGAGGCACGCCGTAGTGGAGGACTCCGGAAATTTTGACCACCTGGGGTTCTTTAACGTGCACCTAAATCTAAGCACACAGGTGTTTTCGCGTTTCGCCCCCATCGAAATGCGGCCGCCGTCCAACAGCAGCCCAACACCATAGCCACTGAGCAACCACGGCGGGTGATTAAAACAAGAAAAAGAAACATACAAAAACAAATAACGAAAGAACCTTCAAAAAGCCAGTCGTTTAATTGATTGTATGTGTTTGCGCACCATCCTTTGTCGTCGTCTTTGTTGCCGTCCTCATCATTAAGTGCACAGCGCAAAAATAAACTATGAAGATACGCCAATCACAAGCATAATTTATCCCTGTTGTGAGTTTGCGTTTAGCCTTTCGAGCGCAAATATAAACAGAGTGTAAGAGAGGGGGATTAAACACACGCATGCGTCCTACCCTATCTTAGAGGGCGCATCGCTCAGCTGTGGAGATAGTTAATCTCTTTGTCGGTTAATACAAGTGATGGCGAATACGAAGATGAAGACCCTATTACATGAAGAGCCTATTATTGCACAAGAAACGCCTCAATGACTTCTCGAGTGCCAGTGTCGCGGTAGCTGCGTGCGATACGCGACTGATGGAAGCATGGAGGAAAGAAACAAAATAGGAAACCCTGAGGTCACGTTTTTGAAGCCGGAAGTGCAACCATGTCGGTGTGTCATCTGCTTTTGCCCCTCCAATCAGCTCGCCGGAGCAGATAGGCGCGAGCTTTGAACTTGCATTGCTACGAGCCGCCGGAAGAGTGTGCTGATGACGACCGTCAGGAGGGAGGGGGGGGGGGGGCAAGCCTACGAGTCTTCTGTAATAGTTTTAATGAAGTAGACGCGCCTCTGTCTTTCTCTGTGCTACGTTGAAAAACACGACGAAGATCCGCGCCGTGATTGCTTGAGTGTGTCTGCTGTTCGCTGACACTCACATTCACAGACCCAAAACACAACTTTCAAGCGCACACACCACACACCAAAGTCAGCTTGACTTGCGGACAGAATTTACTGCGAGAAAGCCATGGGCCGAAAAATCTTACCCCGTTTTTGAGAGGCTGAGAGCAGCAGCGAGAGCTTCAGGAGTGCGATTGCTATTACAATGTTGAGGTTTGACATACCGTCTCTTGTGCCCCTTCGCGAAAAACACCACGTGACTTCCGCCACACCCTCTCCAACTGATCCGATCTAATTGAAGCCTCTCCTACGCTTTTCTTGCTCCACACCCGCACTGGGCAAAATGAATCGCCAAACTTCCTTCTCATCTCCCCACTCAAATCTCGTCAAACGCGCTACAGCAATAACCACAATGAGGAACGCCCTAGGTCGTTCCTGCCCACATCAAGTCGCTCGAAGCTTCACCAATTACGTGCAAGATTAACGACGGCAAGCTTTTCCCAAGCAATTCCTGTCAGGGCTGGCGCCATTAATTCTATGGGGATCCGATGCGGCAAAGACGAAATATTGGCGAAAAGTTGTGAGGGCAAGAGCAGCCGTGTTATCCTACGTGCACGGAATCTTGCACAAAGTGAAGGCTGCCGCGCACGCAGATATGGAATAGAGGCGTACTCTGCGCTCATAAAACTGGGTTATTTTTGTAGGCGTATAAGTGCGCTCGTTCTGGGAAATTGACATGGGGAAAAAAGGCACGCAATTCACTTGGTCCCCCTGCGAGGCTGAAGTGGAGTATGAGATTCCTATGCCGTGTGTCGGCCTGTACACCGGTCAGACGAACGGTTCTTTAAACGATAATTTGCGAGAGTACGTTAACAACCTCGGAGGAAAGACCTGCCGGAATTGGTGGTCCATTGTGCACAATACGGCTGAAGCTCTGACTTCCACCAGACACTTATCGCACGCAGCCACCGCCATACATACGCTAAAAAACACAGTGAGGCGTCTGTTATGCATTCCATAGAGCCTACATGTGTCAGTTCACCATCACCTGCATTAACGGAAAAAGAGAGTAACAATATCCGAAGCTGAGCGATTCACCGTTCTATAGCGCAGGATGCATGCGCGTGTCTTAAACCCCTCCTCCTCCCCCTCCTAGTGTGCGCATGGCATTTGTGCTCGCAAAAACAAACGCAACTGCTGGTCAGCGCCGGTCCAGTCTTCCTTTCTTGTCGTGTTCTTTTTTGAGCTCTTTCGCGTAATTAAGCTATACCAACAAGTTGAGGCTCAGGCCCTTTGATGGCACTGGCGGTTGAGTTTGTCGTGCTCGCCCTGCGGTAACGTGCGCACGACGAGCGTTCCTAAACACGGGCACTGTGCGGCTGAGGTGAATGAAGCTGACGCACAGACGCAGCTGGCCGGAATCAAGGTAATGTTTTTGCCGTCGCTTGGAGATACTCAGATTATCATTTGCATTCCGCCTAAATATGTATTTAGTCAATTTATTAAACAACTTCTCAAGTATTATAATTAAATGAGAAGCGTGAACAAGAAAATTGTAGCGCAACACGAAAAGCTCCCGATACAGCTTTCTATTGCTCAGTATGTGCTACATAAAAGTGTTTTCCGAACGTGAAAGAAGCCCGCGAACGCGCGCAAAGTGTCTCGAGATGCCAGTCGCGCGGCAATATTTCCGAACCCCCCCCCCCCCCCCCCCCCCGCGACAACGACGTGGGAGAATGGACGAATCCTTTGTGTGTCGGCGCCGAAATCGTCGCCCTCTGGCACTCTGTTCAGCTACGCGACGCGTGGGAAAGATAGAAGCAAGAACCCTTCCGTGTCACCCAGCATTTCTTTTGCGTCCGTTGATGGCAACAAAAATACCCAGGGCAGCAAAATTAATTCCGCGCGCTTCTATTGTACTACAGGGCGTGCCCACAGAAGGAGAGCTCATTCACACGTGGGCCGCAGGGGGGCCATAATAATAGCTGAAAGCCGCTTGTTGCAAACCGCCTACGCATATAATAAACGGGATGCGGCCAAGCCTTAGATTAATGTACGTGCGAATGATTTTGGACAGGAGAATTCCCTGTCGGGTTTACATCAAATATCTCGGGTGAAAAGATTCCGGCAGCAGTCTTTGCAATGCGGGCAAATCAATTGCAATTGGAGCGTTGTTTTTGTGAGGAGTTATTTCATGGGACTGTATTCCTTATGTCTCCAATGACAACGTAGGCGATATCAAATCGAAATGTAGAAAACCGTGTGATAATCTCGCTCGCTGCAACACGTACACGAAAAATAGAGTTTGGTAATATATTCAGTTGAGTTTTGCTGTAAACGGATACCTCACCGCGAAGTCGAGCAAAGCTCTTCGTGTGACGTGTGGCCAAGCAGCGGAGTAGACGCGCAAGGTATGGCAGTCTCGCCGCAACGGAGAACAAAAAGCGGCGAAGATGCAGCAGGTGCTCAGCTGATTCGTCACTACACCCGACCACTGACTTCGTGTTTTTTTGGAGCATTTAAACCGTGGCAGCTGCATGCGATGAATGGCCATTTGCATTCGACACGCCTCTATGAGACCAAGTTGTTGAGAATGCCGGTCGCCCGAGGCAGCACATCGTGCTGCAACATGAAGACCAAGGGTAGCCATAACAAAAGACTTGATACATAATGCTTGCTATCGCAGTTGTTTTACCCCTTATCAAAAGAAGATTGCTAACTCGCTATGTCTTGGAGCGCATTCTTCCGCGTTTGTAGGTCCATTTATAGAGCACACAATTTCCCCCCAAGAATTCCGCTGACAGACAAATGCAGCGACTTGCGCATTTGTTTGTATCGGCAGGTAGAGCGACCACTCTTCGTTAGTTTTGACATATGATGTAAGCCCCCTATTCGGTGACATCAAATAAGCTCAAGACCTAGAAAAACTCGCAGGTTTTGTGCCTCCAAGAAGTGTGGCACCAATGGCAGTCACGCTAGTATGAGCGACCAGACAACCTTGAAAACAGCGAGCTGGAGGCGATACATAGCAGGCACTGTTGTGCTGCTTATTTATCATTCTTTGCACTTTTTTCATGCACAAAGTACATGTGTTCGACAGACTAAACGCAGGCTCTGACTTCGTGCGTATAATCGTGCAGATAGCGAACGCGTAGTTTTATCCCGTAAACGCCACTTATTTATACTGAGACGACTGACCACTGAATGAGGTGGTTGTTTACGTTGTAGTATCGAAGAGGCCACTGTTTGTCGACCGTCTGGAGAAGACTCGAGCGGTGCGCCTCAGACGCTAAATATTGTCAGCATAAAAATGCGTACCAATACGCCAATTCACGCTGTCACGTATACAGTAGAGAAGCGCCGGCTAGTGCCACCGGCAGCCTTCGAGAACGGCAACATATATTTATATGTAGATAGCGCGCCGTGTCAACGCTTCTCGCTTTTTGTGTGTTCACTGTAGCAAGTGAAGAATGGTTGATTTCAAATCGGTAGGATGTAATTGGAACTGTAAAAAGTAGTTTTCATTACGGTAATGGCCTAAGTTTCAGTTCATGCCTGTCGGTACCGTGTTGACCGTGTTGCCCAGGCGGGGACAAAATAATACGGGATTTGTGAGCGTGCGCACAGCTGCAATCATGCGCCCTTTAACGAAGAAATTGCGATCTGCAGAAACATGACACGGTGCATGCGCGTTCTTTCATAGTCGCTGCCTGCCTATACGCCGACTTTTCCCACTCCTGGGGTGCCGTGCAGGATTACCCGAACTTCTCGTTGGCCTGAGTTCGCTCGACGGCAGTCAGCAGACACAGATAGCGCGCCGTGGCCCAATTGCAGAGCGCCCGCCTCGGCTTTGTGAGTTCGTGGGTTCGATTCCCACCGCCGCCGGGCAGCCACTGGTTCAAATGGGCAAAAGTTTAGAGTGGAATGACTTAGACTCGTGCGAAGTTGGAGCGGAGGACATTGAAAATTTTACCGTACGTCTTCTCTTTCTTCTGTTGACGTATACATATTTGTATATATATATGTAATTATGGTGTTCTTTCTTCTTCATCTGCTCTCTCCTTGAGAGACTTGTCATGATGTAATCATCGTTTGCTACGGAATCTGCAACGACTCCCACTCTGGAGTCAGCAGTATTATAAAATGTTCTGTGGCTCTACGTGCCGAAACCACGATTTGATTTTCAGGCACGCCGTAGTAGATGGATGGATGGAAAACTTTATTTGGTCCTGCAAGTAGGGATATTTAACCACTAAGCGGGCCGCTCCCACGTCGGGACCGGAAGGCCAAGCCTCACGGCCACGTCGTGAGCCTGCTGGACGGCCCAGAATTGTTCATCCATGAATTGCAGCCTCCCACCTGGACGCGTCCTTGATCGCCGAGTCTTCAATTCTTTCGCAAGACCAGAGCATGTGTTCGAGCGCGGCTAAAGCACCACAATCTTGACAATAAGGCTCTGTATACGTCTCCGGACAAAACATGTTCAGTCTGCGTGTGCAAGGATAAGTACCAGTCTGTAGTAAGGACTACGAATTAATTTGGCCACCTGGAGTTTTTTAACGTGCACCCAATGCACACTACGCAGGCTCTTTCGCGTTTCGCCTTCGTCGAAATACCGCCGCCGCAGCCGGGTTTCAAATCCGCGCCCTTCGACATAGCCGTGGAACAGCTTGGCCGGTAGGATATTTAGCCCACTTCTTAAATTAAGCTTAACAAAGGTGTAGGACGTGACTGGCTACTCGTCAACCAACCACTCCGTTTCTGGGACCCTTCACACCAGTTCAGTGGTTTTGCCTAGGCCACTGGGACGCCTTACTCTCTCGCCTAGTAGGGAGCCCATACGTGCAAGCATGTCGCTCACAGCGTTTGCGCGAAGACTTCCTATATCGTATTCCCAATGTTTGTCCGCCCCGTACGGCTATCGGAACTTATGACACTCGGCTTGCCCGTTGGACATGCGTGTTCTCCAAGTATACGTGGCCTCCAAGGTAGGAGTGCGTGGTTTCCGAGATTGCACCGACACTCTCGGGCAATCTCAGAAGCCACGAAATCGGTGTTGCAGTTGCGAAACAACGAGGTGAGATGGCGCGAATGTCCCGATGCGAGGACACTGAGTATAGGCTCCCTATATGCGAGCGCTATCTGATGGCGCAGATAATAGAGTGAGAGAGTCAACAGACCGTATAGTCTCGTACAAAAGGTACTTTAGGCAAGGGGGAAGGAAATCAGGGAACGGTCGTGCTTCGATTGTTCAGCCATCTTGACAACGATGTTTATTTGGTGGATTTGACTAATTTTCGTCCGCATGGTTTCAAACTGTCTTGTGCCGTCATTTATCAGGATTAATCTTTCTGAATTTCCAGTTGCTCACTGACAGTTTTCTAAGCACAGTAAATAAATACGTAGTCATTGCGGGACAGTTAGTTGAAACGATCTATTTTCACAGTTATGAGGCGCTCTGACGCCGAAAGGACGAAGTTAAGCAAATCTATGTATTGTCCATCACTCCCACACTGGTCCAATGACCATTATTGCGGCTCGCATAGACACTAGTGCCATAACATATTATGCTCATTTTTAAAACGATAACTTAAAGCTTACCACCTTGGATGATTGGACAGCGACCGACGATCTCGCTCAGCACCTGGAACCCACTTTAAAGAATCAAAACCGATTCAGCACTGGTTGATATCGAAGAAAGACGAGTTCTCTGGCGCATTAGTGTACCATGTGGTTACTTGTTTAGACGGTACTGCTTTCGGTATCGGCTCACATTTTTAGGCTGCACAACGGTGACCGCACTAGTACATCTGCTAACGCAGCACAATTTCTGGGATCAGCCCATATTTTTCGTTATCTAATTCCACAGTTACAGCTCCGGTTATAGACAGGTACAGTTTAATCAAGAGCATACTTTGCTTCATTTTGATCCTTTTTCGATAATTGAGGTTGATCTGGTTGGACAGTTTTTGTATGTTGAAGAGGAAGGGAGGGCGGAGTGGTGCGGAAATACCATTTGTCTCTTTACTTGAGCTCTCATTCCGTTTTCTCTTAGAAGTCTTCCACATTCTGGGGAAGCGACTGCAGTTAATAGCAAGCGCTATTTTTGTTCTCATACGGAGGGTGACTCAACATCTGGTGCTGTCTGGCTGCTACGACAAGTCCCTTTTCTTTCTTTATTTGAAACATATTTTTTTCCAGTCGCCTTTACACAAACGATAATTAAGTCTGTTTATGTGAACAACCTCAAGAGGTAAGTTACAAAAACGCCAGAAATCGCAGTCTGCTGGTGCCCAAATGAAGAGATTCGTTAAGGAAGGTTTGAATTATTCCCTTTAGGGACATGCGTTGCAATGGCGAAACTGACATTGAACAATAATTGAGTCATGTTTGCTGAGCAGAAATTGTAGGATTAGGCCCACATACCAGATACTGGGTCCTCAAGCGTGCTACATATTGCACTGACGTTCCAGAGAGCAGTTAACGAAACACGTGCCTTCAGCAGTTCTAGATTAGCTTAACTGCAACGTCATTGCGTTTCTTGGCAGATCATGGGGGACGGATATTTAGAAAGGGGCACTGGTCTCATACAAGAATCATGTCTCGTCAAAAGAATCTCGAAAAAGAAACTTTGCGTATTGATGACATCCATTGTGTAGATTTCCTCTTCCGCAATTTCTCACCTGCTGCTCCCTCCCAGCTCTTTCAATATTTGAGTAACATAACCGAAGGGAGTGCGAAAAATATTCTTTATCAATTAAATGGTTCTTGATTGTAATCTGAATAACTTTTATGGGCCACTATGATCAGATGTAAAGCTCTGCTGACTTCAATGCTTATCTCATCGGTACCTTGCGTGAACGATGAAACGATGAGTGTTGTAAGCTTACAAACCGTGGATATTAATGCCGCATGCGCAACATAAGAATAACATTTTTAGTATAGGAAGTCACAGGATGATTTTTTCATGGCAGTGAACGATACCTCGCAATCATTTTACGTTAAAAAAAGAAAATCACCCAGAAAAGAAATGTTGCCCATTAGTTTCCGTAAGCCTATCCTTTGTAAAAGAGCGCTCCATCCAAACTTTTCACCAGAACTGCCTCATTAAACTGATCACGTGCATGTTAGCCATGTTCTTCTCGGTCAAGAAACTTTGAAAGCCCTTCAATGGCAACAGCGGAGAACGTGCCTGAGTGTCCCTCCCACACTTACCATACATGGCTCCGAGGCACAAGGAACGAGCAGGGTTGTAAAATATAATAAATTTACTAGCCTTTCAAGTGTGCGGCCCCGCGCGTCGAGAGTGCGGCTTAAAAAATCACGCACCACTTCCGGGTTCGATTTATTTTTCAACGCCCTGAATACCAAGACTGCTGCCCTTACTGCTGTGTACAGGGGCGCCTTGGTGTTAAGCAAGTGCCAACCACGTTTTAATGTTGTTGTTTTTTTGCCTCAGGGAGCAACTGAAACTATTATTCACAGGGTGCACTGCTTGTGGCAGTCTTAGACCTGGCACATAGCTTATACGCGCTGCTATATTAAGGACTGAATGAACTTTGCTGATTGCGTTAACATGTCTCGCTCGATATATCTTGATATCTTGCTCGATATCATCACAACGCAGCATTGCAACGGGTTTCTTCTTTTCCTTTGTTTTTGTAATTGAAGAGAGAGCTGGTGCGATTTTTCTTTTCGAGGAACCTTTCATTATCGACGGAAAGAATACGAACGCGATTAGAAACTGAGTGACTAAGGGGTAGGGAGCTGAGGAAAGTAAATGTTCTTCCAGCGTTTAATGAACTAACTTCTTGGCCTTTCTTCATTCCACATGAAACGGATTTTCATCACTTTCAGCAAAGAGGTTATGAGCCTCGATTTTGAGTGTCATTTGGGAAATGCCGCTGACGCTCACTCCAGACAAGACGGTAGCTCGAGTAAACAGTCGGTTTCAGACAGGGCGACTCAACCCAGCGTGTACATAAACTAGTCTCAGGCTACCTCGAATCTTAGCAGCAGCCTGCGTTAGCGCAAGTTGACACTTATTGCTTGCTGCAAATCGTCCCCTCAAACAGTTTTCTTCAAACCCAGAGGAAAAAGTTTGCTCATTGAGCTTTGGGGCTCTCTAAACTTTTCGAGCGCTTGGGGAGGCATGTGCTGTACCTGCCAAACTTACTTTCTCTTATCCTGCTCTTTTTGAACGCATGATGCAGAAGTAATGCCCTCATTCCTAGAGTTCCCACTTATGTAAACATCAGAGTGACCTTTTTTAAGGCGAAAGTCTTTCTAGGCTCATGGTGAAGTTTGTGTAAGCAGACGTGACCGCCGGAGTGTCCGCCGAAGCGTCATCACGCCATATGAAGACAGGTTAAAGAAAGATTAAAGAATGAAAAATTATTGATAGTGACAGTTAGTGAATGATAACATTGTAAAAGAGATTGGTAGAGGTTAATAATGACTAGTAATGACTAATAATGACTTCTGATGACTTGTAAGGACTACAAAAGATTTCGAAATTACCAATATGTCTAACGACGGCTTTTAATGACCACAATTGATTAGAAATTACTAGAAATATCTAGTAATGAGTAGTAATGTCTAAAATGACTACTAATTGCTTGCAATTACTTCTAATGAGTACGAAATGGCTAATATGTCTAACGACGGCTTGTAATGATCACAATTAATTACAAATGACTAAACATGCTTACTAGTGAACAGTAATGACTAATAATGATTAAAATGCTTAGTAATGACCAGTAATGACTAATAATAACTGAAATTACTTTTAATGACTACTAATGATAATAATATGACCAACATGTCTAGCGGCGAATTGTAATGACCAAATTGATTACAAATGACTAAAAATGCTTCGTAATAAGCAGTAATCACTAAAAGAAAGGAGAGAAAGAGGCGAATGATAAGAGGAGCAAGAGTAGGCTTTCGCCGTTGACGACTTAAGAGAGATCTTAAGAGAACCTGTAATTTTTTAACGCCAAGGTGGTGCTGGAGTAGCAGGGTGTGGTGAAGTGCCTAGTGACGCATCGAAAATGTCGATGAAGCACGTTAGAAATATGTAAGCACGCGCATCGAGGCCCGTGAACCATTCACCACAGGCCCACGCCTCGCTGCAAGTGCGCTCGTGCAATGAAGAAAAATAAAGAATACTAACGCCTACGAATAAGCAAGCGCCACAGAAGAGCGCTCGGCGAATCGGAAAATAACGTGTGGTGAACCAGCCTAACAGAAGGAGAAGAGTCCACGTCGGCAAACAGACGGAGCTGAGAAGCGGAGCAAGGAAGACTCGTTGGCTTCGGTCGGACGTGAACGTTCGGGAGCATATGTGCTAACTACGTGGGGGGGAGGGGGCGGGAACCGAGCCCCTTCTAGAGTTTTCCGGGAGGGGGGAGGGCTGAGCCTCCCCGGGCTCTCTCTGTCTCTCTCCTAGGGTGACGAGAGCCAGCAGAGGGTGCGGAGCCGTAGCCGGAGCCGAGACCGGGACGGGTCCTGGCCACCCCCACCTCCGAAGGGCCAGCAGCCAAAGAAGCAGCAGCAACAGAAGCAAGGAGGAGTTAAGGTAAGCTGGGGAGCCGGCCCTCCCATCACGCTTTTTCCAGATGCTCCGCACTCAAACCCAAACACAGATAATACCAAGGACAAAATAATTGAGGAACTAAGGAAAGAAAACCAACAATTAAGGAGACAACTTAATGACATAATTAAAGAACTACAAGAGATTAGACGGCTAGGTTTCGTCTCGCCGCCCTCGTACTCCTCGCCTATTAGGGTAGCTTCGCCACCGAAGACCCCTAGCCCCGTTCAACAGGTGACCGGAGAACTAAGCTTTAATGATAAGCTAGATAGCTTTATGCAAAGTATGCAGCAAATGCAACAAGAAACACAGAAACAGATGAAGGATATGCAGAAGGAACTGCAGAATACCCAACAAAAGATGGCCCTCCAGGAGCAGGGATTCCGAAACTACATTAAGAACCAGAACACTCAAAAGATAATAGACTCTAGAGAAAGACTCTTTAACGAGCGCCGTTTTGGCGGTAGCACAGAAACCCTAGGAGCGACTAACCAATCGACCTCAACAACATGGCAGGAAACAACCAATTAGAGATTTGGCAGTGGAACTGCAGGGGCTACAAGCGCAAGCAAGGGCTCCTGCAGCAACTCATTTATCACAGAGGAACCGCGCCAGACTTGATACTACTACAGGAAACCTTTAGCACTCCTGCACTTAGGGGCTACACGTGCCTGGAGAAAGGGAATACCGCGACACTCATAAGTAACAAAATCGTCATTATAGATCACGACGAGATTAAGGATACAAATATCGAGCACGTGATAACGGAGATTATTCCTAAAAAGAAAAGGAAATCGAAGAGCACTTTCGTAATTAACGTATACAGCTCGCCCAAACAAAGGGACGGGGACTTTCTAAAACTTTTTGCCGAAGCCAAGAGGCTAGCGGGACACAACAGCCTAGTGATAGCGGGAGATTTCAACGCTAAGAGCCCCCTGTGGGGTTACGCCAAAGAGGATAAGAAAGGGAGGGCGATTAGCACGGCCGCGGAAAATGCGGGATGCGAGCTCCTAACCGACGAGACCCAGCCTACCAGAATGGGTAACAGCGTCAGTGTAGACACGTGCCCCGACCTCACGTTTGTCAAGAACGCCAAGAACGCGGAATGGGAGAACCTGCTGGAAAACCTGGGCAGCGACCACCACGTCCTCCGCCTAGTACTCGAGGCGGAAAACACGAAGAGAAAGATCGGCTCGACCAGACTGACGGACTGGGACGCCTTCAGAAGACACTGCAGAGAACTGGGCGGCGACATCACTTCCCCGGAAGAATGGAGCCAACAGTTGAAGCAAATCCAGGAGCTCTACACCCGCGAGGTGGACAGAACAGAACAGGCACCGGAGGTGGACAAGCGGCTGCTGGGGCTATGGGAAGCACGCCGCGGCCTCACCAAGCGCTGGAAGAAGCAGAGAATGAACAGGAAGCTAAAGAAGAAGATTGCGGAGATCACCAAGAAGGCCGAGGAGTACGCGACGCAACTGGCCAGACAGGGGTGGCAGCAATTCACCGACTCGCTAAACGGCACCCTCAGCACGGCCAGGACGTGGCAGATACTCCGAGGCCTACTGGACCCCAGCAAGAGCAAGCGAGAGAGCAGCAACTCGATCCAGAGGCTGATCCACCTATTCCAAGGCACCGACGAGCAGCTGCTCGAGGAGGTCCGCAAGAAATGCTACGGAACGAGAGAGCCGGAGGGATACCGCGGTGAGTACCGAGGCGAAGACAACCCGGACATGGACCGACCCATCTCGAGGGAGGAGGTCGTCGAGGTCATCAGATCGGCCACCAAGAACACGGCGGCGGGAGCGGACAGAGTCCGGAACTCCCTCATACGCAACCTGAGCGACGGAGCGATAGACCAGCTCGTCAAGTACCTAAACACGCTGTGGCAAGAAGGGAAAGTTCCGGCGGAGTGGAAGCACGCCACCGTCGTAATGATCCCCAAGCCCGGAAAGAAAATCCAGATTGAGAACCTGAGGCTCATCTCGCTGACGTCGTGCCTAGGAAAACTCTACGAGAAAATCGTCACCAAGCGCATCCAGCGGCACCTAGAAAACGGAAGATACTATCCAAACTCGATGTTTGGGTTCAGGGCCAACCTGTCGACGCAAGACGTTCTGCTGCAGCTCGAGAAGGAAGTCCTGACTACAATGCCGAGAAAGGGCGAAAACGTCGTCATGGCCCTCGACGTCAAAGGGGCCTTTGACAACGTCAGCCACGAGGCCATCATGGATGGCCTCAACAATACAAACTGCGGCAGGAAGACCCACGACTACGTCAGGGACTTCCTCTCGGGCAGAACGGCGACGGTCGGCCTGGGCGAGCTGAGGAGCGGTATCTTTGCAAC